>NC_135560.1:19212597-19512597 GCF_964340395.1 Glandiceps talaboti | reverse complement strand
TATTGAAATATGCATAATGTATGTAAAATACATGACTGTATGTTAGCAGGTTTTATTTCCACAGAAAAAAACTTTTGCACGTACTAGTATTCAGCTACCATACAAGTGTTGAAATACATATATGACTAAAATATCATTTTGTGAAAGTTATGATAAGATGAAATATTAATAAAAATAATATAGTTACAATTTTATTTTATGCTTATATAATAGTCTATTTTGAATTATCAAATCTCAGATCACATAAATCGGTCTTTAATCTTGATATTTGGTTTAATTCAAGGCTGGATCCTATGTGATAGATAACTGGAATCAGGACCGTGATTATCTGACTCATGATGAAATTCAACAAGATATACACCTAGTGAATAGAGAAATACAAGAGGAACAAGATCGTAAGTATTGTCAATGTGATTATTTCACAAAAGAACGAAATCATGTATTGAGTATTGATAGATACCCTGTCTTTGTAGTCAAACATTATTAGCTGTCCAGTACACTCACATACAAGTGTACGGATATATATCTAACAGCTACAAGATTGTCTTGATAGATAGTCTAGCGATAGAATAACATATATTCAAATTGTTAGATCTTGAGGAAATCAGTTTCAAGACTTAACTAATCTTGGTTAAGAACATACAACATATATACTAACTAATGTGTAAACCATTAAAAGAAGAGAAAATGACATTCTGCTGATTCAGTCATAATCGGAAAGTGAAGCTTTCTTTCAGTACCGTTTTTTCGATTTTCATTACATGTGTTTCATTTCCAGTACTGTCATTCTGATCTTACAATGTTAATGATTCAAGGTGTCCTATACATTGATTGGAAGGGGTCCCATACTGTAAATTTCTTGACAAATGGGTCAAAAATATGTATATTCTCAAACCTAGTATTTACATAGCCAATATGAGTGTCAACCTTCTCTTTCTATGTCAACAATGTATTTGCCAAATTTATAGATTTTAGACCCCCAGAAACAGATAAGGGAAATTTTGTAGCATTATGATGAGTTGTATTGACACTGATAGGTTTCCCTTACATAGCACTTATTCCAATCATATTATAGGATTAAAGTTACAATATGCAATATTCATGGGTTTTGTTTGGGTGTACATGTAGGTATTCTTGCTATTGAAGCCATCAATGAAGCCATTGATAAAGGGAGTGCTGCAGAAACATTGGCTGGGTTGCAGTTACCAGAAGCTAAATTGAAAAATGTTGAAGAGCAACAGAAGGACTTGTATCAAGCCATATTGGCTACAGAGAAACAAGACAAGGCCTCGGTAGGTGTAAACATTTATCTAACTGTCACCCTCAGGGATATCTATGTACAATTAATGACAAGCAAACATTTCCAAGTGGAACTTGTTACAAACAGAGAAAGTAAACAACTGAATTGGATTAATAACACTTCACACAGCATGTTGGAAGTACAAAGACAGTATTACATTCTATCATTTGATAAGAACAGTTCTAATGCCTCTTTACATAATAGTTCACATTCACAGACAAATTTCAACTTCACCTGGTATTTCATGTAAATGTAAAGAAGCCATGAAACTGTTCTTATCAAACCATACATGTCTCTGTACTTCCAACATGTTGTGTCAAGTGTTATTGAATCCAAGAAAATTGTTTGCTTTCCCTGTTTGTAACAAGTTCTGCTTGTAAATGCTTGCTTGTCACTGGTTGTACAATACAGTCATGAAGTGTTGTTCTCCTGTATTTGTAAATTGCATGCATAAGAGTACCGATTGATTTGAGTAGTTTTGCCCATTGAAAATATACCCACTCTTTACTGAAAAGGGTTCTGTCCTTCTAGTTTGCCAAACTACCTGAATGTCTACTTTGGTATTACTGTGTATACTGGCTTGATGTCTGTATGTAAACAGTGTAAATAAACTGTCCATACCATGCACTTATTTGTCAACAATTTCAGTTCAGTTCCCCTCTTTGTACATTTGTGACAAAAGTGTGAATGTAATAGTACAGGACTGTACCATATGTTGTTTAAAATCTATAGAAAGCTGGTGATGAGGGCGCTGTGTTATGGCTAGAAGAAATTCAAAGCTGTATAGATGATACCAACTTACAGGCTATTGATGCCAATAAAAGTAAGTACTAACATTTCATATGAAAATGTATTTTAACACACATAGCAGTGTTTCTCTTCATGGATGTATTTCATTATCCTTCCAGATAAGCCTAAGTGTTCAAAGACACCATTAAGGGAGCTGGGTTACACAAAACACAATTTGATGCATTTGGGTAACTCTGAGGAACTCAAGTGTTCCTGTACATATACATATAGACGGATGATTTTGGGTTGGAGTCACAGAAAAAACAAAGTCTGGAGAACTTCATCAGATTTAGCTTTCAGGGGTTTGTCAAATCTCAACTACAGTGTTTTCTTAGAACACACACAAGTATTTGACTGTGTTTTGTATTTCTTAGCTGCTGTCAGTATAGCCAGTATAAATGTAATGGTGGATGACGGGAACAGTCAAGGACTTATACAGACATTGAAATCACCGGACGTCTTCCTGTCTAGTGTCACAGCTGATTGCAGTCAGACTTACCTAGAGGAGTTGAAAACATTGAAGATAGCAAAGAAAGAAGGAGATTCAAGTATGTATCACTTTTATCATCATAAGTCAGTAACCTAGCAACAAAGTAATCAAGTCAAATCTGTATCTGACTGAAAACTTTATTTTTCATTTCAGAAAATTCTTTGCATTCTTGGCCAGTTTTGATTCTTGGAATCTATTAACTTGGTGCATTATTGAGTTGCATTAATGTACAGTGTGTTTACAGAGATTTTTTAACAATTTCTTCTACAAAACCAGAAAGAATTTGTCTTAGAAGACAATATTTAGTTTTAGAGTTTGAGGCATCAATCTTTACCCTATGTCTTCAGGAATATTTTTGTGTAAAAACTTCAAAATACTATAGTTGCAGTCAGTGTGTTTGCAGGTTTGAGTAGTGTAGCCTTGTATGATTATTTATTCTGTAACTGTCTCAAGACTATTATTATGAGAGTTGGTCATAAACTAAAATCTGTGTTTTTCAATCATCAGAACTGCCAGACAATGGATGGGTTTGTCATTCAACCAGAGATGGAATACCATTCTATTTTAATAATCGTACCATGGAATATCGCTGGCTGCCTCCTGCGGAGTATACATCACAGAGTAGCTACCTAACCAGGGATGAAATACAGGTAAGTTACTTTACTTGTAGACTATGTGTATGAATCTGTGTGTGTTGGTTCAGTGGAGAAAGGCCCAGTTGGCCAGCAACCATCGTAGCATGGAATATCATTGGCTGCCTCCTGTAGAGTATACATCACAAAGTAGCTACCTTACCAGGGATGAGATACAGGTACTGGCTGTGTGTCAAAGTGTTCATGTGTCTCTCTGTCTCTTTCTCTTGTCTGGCTTAGAACCTGCATTTGTGCATACGACATATACATCTTTGTGACGTAATGCCCATTTAACCATTGGAAAAAATTACACACAAAAAATGTTTGTATAGAAGATATCAAATCAGTCATGAAACCTATTGATATACCCCACAACAAATACGATGTAAAATATTCCCAAATGTAGAAGGAAAAAAATTTATAACCATTTACATGTAATATTTGATCATTGTACATGTCAAATGTATGGATGTTTGTAATTGCATGGTTTATAGTAAGAAAACTTTTAGTTTATTTCTTTATGATTAAACTTTCAACATAGTCATGTATATTTCTGTGTCCATCTTTACTTCAGAGTGTTGTCAGCAAAGTGACTTCTGACTATGATAGACAACTACTATTTGAATCCAACGAACCACTCATAGTCAAGTTACAAGCCCATGTCAGAGGTACATTGGTCAGAAAAGATTTCAAAGAAAGGAAGAACTTCATGTTTACCCAGTTACCAGCTATCATCAAAATACAGGTAAATGAAAAAAAAAAGTACTTTCAGTGAATTTGCCAGATAATATTAGCATTTCTCTGTATTTAAACTGTATACATATTTGATATCTGATTTTCTTTTGTTTGTTTTATTTATCTTGTCTGATTTCATCAATGATATGTATTTTTAAAAAGTGTCCCATTCTATATGTGACCATAATAAACTGCCATCTACGATGGATTGACAAAGGCTGACAATTTGCATTTGATAATAAACATCACCATCTATCATACAGTGAACAAGAATGACAGCTTGCAGTTGATAATAAACAGCGCCCTCTATCATAGTGTGAACAGGCTGACAGTTTGCGGTCGAAAGCTCTCAGCTTATCAATTTATGTTATGTGTACTGGTTAACATTTTAGTACTTGTAGTCATTCTATTCTAAGTGAAATATCTGCCATTGTTGAGATTGAATAATGTTGTAACTTTGTAAATCTCATGTAATACTAATAAAGTATAATTGTTAATAAAATTTTATTTACCCCTTCTTTATTTTCAGTCTTGGTGGAGAATGATGAAACAACGCAAACAGTACAAAGACAGAGTGGAATATTTGAACACTACACAGAATGAAGTCATCAAGGTATGAGATCCAAGGTCTTGTTACAAGACTATATTGCACCATACTTATCACTTGTACTGCACTTTCACAATATATGTCACTGTTTGGAGTAGGGTAAATATGTATTCATATGAATTCGCCAAGAATTTATGATTTCATGATACAATGGTTTATTGTTCTTTCATGCTTCATGTTCACAGCTCCAGGCACTTGTAAGAATGTGGCTAGCCAGGAAGAACTTTAAAGAAAGGCAGACATTTTACAGAAGCAATGTGAGTATCTAAATGTATAGGCAGATACAGCGTGAATATTCTGACCCCTTTACTGTATATCAGTTTTACTGACTTTGTTTGACTTCTGAGATACAAGATGAACATTGGTCTGCAACTGTACATTGACAAGTTTGCAGTCACTTGGCCTGTATTTCTGAAAAACCTGTTGGATTTCCTGTATGATGTTTTAACAGTCTAACAATTTTTGGTTGTAATCATTTAAAACTTTTCTAATTATAATGTAAAACATTTTCTGTATGAATTTTACAGAATTGTCATCACATAAACATGTGAAGAACATATTGGGATGAGAGATCTGAAGGGGTAGCAAATAGACACAATGAGGGAAAGAACATAACCAGTTAGAGAGGACAAACTTGAAGTCGCCCTTTGAACTGAAAACTTAACAATTTCATTTGAAAAGTTAGAATATTCATGATTAATGACTTCTAGCTAACTTTGCTTTAAAGTATCATCTGTTAATCCTGGTTTTATAGAAAATGGCTTATGTTATAATGTCACATACTTTTTGTATTGCAGGAAGATGCCATTGTCAAGATACAGGCATTTGTACGGTCAAATATGGCAAGGCAGGACTATTTTGCACTCAGTAAGTAACCTTGGTTGAATAACATTCCATTTTGTCAATTTCACCTTTTCATTCAGTTGATTGCAACTTGTTTGAATTTCACTGTATCCATGGTGAATTCATAATAAATATTGGTAACAACTTCAAAGTTATGTGACGATTTTAGTCACTTGAACTGTACTACTTTATATACAGTGCATTTTGACATTCTTTGACATTTTATTTTGCAGTGCATTCAGAAAATCCACCACTATCTGTGGTCAGAAAGTTTATACATTTATTGGACAGTAATGATGCAGACATGCAGGAAGAGTTAGGTAAGCAGTTGTGTTCATGGTCAGGTATTTGAATCAAATAAGTCACTTCATTGCCTTCTGTGTAAATCTCATGAGTATTCATTGTTCAACCATGAATAATCATCATGTTATGTCATATTTATACATACATATATACAAGTTTTAGTTCTATTTATCATCTTTGTCTTTCAGACTTACAAAAGTTACGTGCCCAAGTTGTAACTGATATCAGAGCCAATCAGAGATTAGAAATCGATTTAAACATGATGGATATCAAAATAGGATTGCTGGTCAGAAACAGAATCACATTACAGGTGAGATCATTGTTACTTCTGTGATAGCATAGCTGCCAGATCTTCAACCGAACCTGCTTACTTTAAATGCAACCAAGGTTGCCACTGAGGGCGCTGCATCCAGACAGAGATACTCATCACCTGTCAGCTCTATTCAGCAACTCCAAAAATGCAGATCCAAGATTACAGGACTATTTTTGTGATAATAGTTTTTAGTCTGTGAGTATATGTGGTGATGTGGATAATGTTAGCATCAGTCCATCTCAGTGCTAACATTGGGCTGACACTGAACCTTCTTCATGCACATCAATAGTAATTAGGTACAGACAGGTTTAATTTTTATAAGCGTAATCTCTGTCTTTTTACAGGATGTTGTGATGCATGGAAAGAAGTTGAAGAGAGAAAAGGTTGACACAAGTCGGACATCAAGTGTGATGGGATTGAAGTCACTAAGTAAAGAGAAACGTGAGAAACTGGAAGCCTACCAACATCTTTTCTATCTTCTGCAAACACAGCCAAACTACTTAGCTAAGTTGATATTTGAAATGCCCCCTAATGCCACCAATAAATTCATGCAGTCTGTGATTCTCACACTGTATAATTATGCCTCCAATCAAAGAGAAGAATACCTACTGCTTAAACTGTATGAGACAGCTATACAGGAAGAAGTAAGGTGAGAACTTTCTTTCATTTTGTGTAGATTATAAATACTATTATTACAGAGAGGTGACTATTGATGTATTTATCAGATACTGGTTAAAGGCCATCTTTGATTAGGATTGGTGTGAAAAACAGTTTGTTACGGCTGTGAAAAAAATTAGCCATTAAAAAGAGAATTATCTCGTGTAATCGTCATGGCACCACTGATAAGATGATACAAATGACCTATGATGACCTGGGATTGAAACTAGCCCAGTAAAGTAGAATCCAAGCTATAATACTTAGGGAAGAGTTCTACACACACACACACACACACACACACACACACACACACACACACACACACACACACACAGAAAATCAAGAATATGTTACAGGATCTCAAATTATTTGCAGTATATATAACAGTATTGACAAGTTGTAGTCATCTGTAGTCTCACTAATGATATCGACAGATTCAGCTTTACTGAGTACCAACACTCATATTGTTACAAAATACAATGTATTTGCACATGGCATAGCAGAAGTATATTTCATGTAACCAGGTGTGAAATTGTTCTTAAAAATAATCACATCTAGTTATGTCTTTCCAAATATGATGAAAAGGAGACCTAAACACAAACACAGTAATTTCACCAAGTATATCACACTACTATTACTTTTTTTCTTGTTTATCCAGACTTAAAGTTGATAAACTTCAGGACATGATAACTGGTGATCCCATGGTGATACGGATGGTACTCAACTATAACAGGTCAGTCTTTAAAAATTGTCTCTAATCTTATCAAGTAAATTGGTAAGTAAATATTTAGCATTTACCACTTATGTTCATTATTTTGGAACCTAAATATATTTCCTGAAGGAAAAATCCAGACAAACTTATTGTACTCTGTACAGCATCCTTTATTGCCATGGATACACTCAGAGGTATGAAGGACTCCTTATTTGTGGTTATGGAAAGTGTTACATGTAAACTTCTCAAAATGATGTCATTGCATATTCAGTGTTAGCGTTATCTGCACACAGGCCTTAGAGAGGTACAAAGTGTTTTATGTGAGATATTAAAACCCTTGGTATTAAAGAAATTATTGATGATATATTATTGTACACACAGGGCTCAAAGAGATGCTAAAGGACAAAGTGCTTTACGAGAGATATTACAACCCTTGGTAAAAGAAATAATTGATGATAACACACTAAATATCAATACCAACCCTGTAGATATCTACAAGGCATGTGTTAACCAGATGGAATCTCAGACAGGAGAGAAAAGGTAAGGGTACAATATACATGGTTTTGATGGATTATGTTGACATTGATGATAACACACTAAAAAAAAACTACTCTGGCATGCAAAGTCTTGGTGTGCCAAGATAGACACAAACTGAAACTATTGTTACAACATGTCAATACAAGCTATTGAATGGTTGTTGGTTAGTCACTGTCACTGTGGGGTGGCATTTTTGATGACTTCCATGATCTTTCAGAGCACATTTATGGAGACTTCCCATGTTTATACTATCTTGATCACAGGGTGGTTTACACAGCAGAGGTACCATTATCACCCACTTGAATGTGTAATCTACCAATGGTTGTAGACTTCCAATGTTTACACTATCTTGACCACAGGGTGATTAGATTCACAGAACAGAGGAACCACTATAACCCACTTGTGTAATCTACCACAGCGAAGAACAATAGTTCTAGTTTGTGTCTATCTCAGTAAACCAAGACCTCGATTGCCAAAGTTTCATCAACATCAGCCCTGTAGAAATCAAGACGTTCTGACAATTTACTTTAAAGAAACAGCTAGCAACTTTAAGAATTTTACTGAATGTATTTAATTTCTTTTCAATTTCATTACAGTAAATTACCATATGATGTAACCATAGAGCAAGCGTTAAAACTGAAAGAAGTGCAGGTGAAATTGAGTCAAAGTATAGCTGTACTGCATAAACTCAGTGATAAATTCTTTCAATCTATTATCAACAGTGTGGATAAATTACCGTAAGTATACCAAGTATAGAATTTGACATTCGTTTAAAATACTTTGTTTAGTCCAGTTCAATAAGAAGATAAATATCCACAAGAACTGAAGGACTGCATGTCATTGATTGGTTGGATCATAATGATGTCAGTTCTTGATTGGTTGGATCATAATGATGTCAGTTGTTGGTTGGTTGGATGATAGTAATGTCAGTTGTTGATTGGTTGGATCATAATTATATCAGTTGTTGATTGGTTGGTTAGTTGATTGGATCGTGGCTTGTAAAAATACTTTGGTTGAGTTAAAACTTACAGTTTAACTAGTACAAATGGACACATAGTAAACTATAAGATCTAAGTATAGGGTAATTGGGATTCAATACAGGTATGATAAAAAAAAGACTTGACAGAAACTATATGATGTTATTGATTTGAAGTCTAAAGGCAAACCACATGAAAGGTTGAAACTAAATGTCTGAACTTATTTCAAATCCTGTAAACCAGTATTGCCATAACGTTTACATGTGATTGGTCAAAACAACTAACTGTACAAAGATGGTATTTTCTTACAGTATGATTGACATTGATTATATTTTTCTTTTCATCAGGTATGGTATTCGTATTGTTTGTAAAGTCTTGTGTGATTCACTAGATGAGAAGTTTCCTGATGCTTCAGATGGAGATATTCTAAAGGTAGGTTTCAATACAAATTATTATCTTTTTTCTGTCTGTATTCTTTATTTGCAAAAATAAAACTACAGAACTTTTAACCTCCAAGTAGTCAGGTTGATGGTGGAGAGGGGTGCAGTGTTTTAGATAAGGAAGGAACCTTGATGTTGTAGGAAATTTAGTAACGCTTGCATACATTTCCTTAACTTGTTATTTAATTTTGGTGGCATCCTGTAAAATACTGTTAGAGCGATACAAAACATTGTGTCCACATCCATAGCAAATTTAACTCTGTCCTCCAAGAGTTTTTTGAGGAGCACGCTGCCTCACTGTTAGTGGGGCTATCCCTTTATTTGTGGTAGTGAATGGTGCATAATTTGTATAGAGAATATATCAAAATCAATTTTGTAGTACAGAATAATTGTACAGTCATGTCAATATCATGTTACAAGTGCTAGGCTATCATATATGTCACTTTGTCACAAGTGCTGGGATATCATATATTCCACTGTTTGACACACCAGAAGGTGTGAGTTGGAGTCACTGATTTCTCTGTTCACTGTGTGAATACCTTCACACAATGAGATTTGTCATCTGCTACAACAATTTTGACAGGCCAATCCTCAGTTAGTGCCACAGCCTTTGGTCTTTCCAACGAATCCTCTTCTCTATCAATACGGCATATGAAGTTACCCTTATTGTCAAATTTCTGGACTCTGTTATTGCCCATCTCTTCTGCAACATACACAAATTCATCCTTATCTACGGCCACTGACTGTGGCCACAATAGCTTTCCATCTTCTTCCCCCTTTGAACCAAAGCTGTGTAGAAGTTTACAATCTTGGCTAAACACCTGTACACGGTTGTTGTTACGGTCAGGTATATACAGTCTTCCTTGTCTGCTAATGCAAAGACGTGTAGGTCCTCTGAATTGAGCTGGTCCACTTCCATGGCTGCCAAATGTTGTGATGTATTTACCATACTGGGTGTATTTTCTGATACAGTGTGTTGTCTTGTCAGTTCCACTTTCTCTATGGCCATCCCAATCAGTCACATAAACAGCACCATCTACAGGACTGATAGCTATACCCCATGGAGACTTCACTTCATTCTGTCCAAAACATCTGATAAATTTTCCTTCCTCATCACTTACAACTATTTGGTGGTTATCTCGGTCTGTCATGAAATAATTTCCATCATCTGACACTGCTATATCTCTTGGCCAGAAGGCATTCTTGAACTGAGTGAATGTAATAAATCTAATGTGATTTCCTTCCCTATCTATGACTTGTATTCGTTTATTGAATAGCTCAGCAACTACAAATTGTCTTCTTTTATTCAAGATGACACTGACTGGGCCATTAAAACATCCTTTCCCACTACCCTTCTTCCCCAAGGTCTTCACCACTCTTTTAGTAACAGGAATATTGAAAGGTGATCCTTGTATTGGTTGATCTCCAATTGCCATGGTAACTTGGTGTCTGCCTACCATTTCTCCTCTGACAGTGAATACTAGTGTACCATCTCTGTTGTCAGTTACTTTGACATCTTCTCTTGTACCATCTGGTTTTCTTATCTCAGCCTTCACAGCTGGTGTTGGTACTGTGACTTGTCTCCCCTGGCTGTCTTTAGTTCTAATCACTATGTTACCCTGTTCACCTTCAAACAGCTTCTTAGGTATGTTTTCAACTGTACACTGGGAGGCACATATCTCTGGCATTGCTGGTTTCAGTGCCTTGGTATTATTGTGGTCACCTGTTGATCTTTGACCCCTGATGCTTGTATCCATATTTGTGACCAGTTTTGGAAACTGCCATGTCCCATCAGCTGATTCCTGTGATCTCCACATACTAGAAGACTCTGTTGGAAGATGACCTGTTGACATGACAACATGGCTTGCCATCATTCTTTCCATGTCTGGAATAGCTGTGTGTACAACATTACTGGTATCTATTGCTACTTCAACTTTGTCAGTCTTCCTACACAGCATTCCCAACATCCCATGGAAGGGAACTTCTGCATTTGGCTTGAAGTCAATAAGTCCTGGATTTATGTTTGGTTTGGTTTCCATGGTGATAAGTCCTTCAACATGCTGTACTGTTGTCTGTTTATTAGTGATCAGTTGAGCAGCACTCCCATGATGCGTCAGTGCTTCTAGATAACCACATGTACTTGAAATGTTGCCATGTTTCATTTCCCATTCATCTATTTGGACTTCAGCAGTTTTCACTTTCTGTCCATACTCTGTCTTCAAATCCTCTACAAGTCTCTTCTCTTCCTTCTTTACTTTCTCTATGACCTCTTCTGCTTTCTTTCTCACCCTCATTTCTTCTTCCTGACACTTAAGTTGAAGTTGGTTTCTGTTCTTTATGGCTTCTAATTTACAAATTTCACTTTCCCGTTCTTTCTGTCTCAACTCTACCACCATTTCTTTCAACTGTATGATGAATTCATCTGCTGCTCCTTGTAGATCTCTGTGTACATGTTCAGCAGTTCGATGCTTTATAAAGGCACAGTCAGTACACACAGTAACCTTACAGGTCTCACAGTAGTATTTGACTTCATTTTCTGGATGAATGTTGCAGTAGACTTTCTTGGGTTGTAAACGACTGCCAAGCTTTCCTTCCTTATATTCATCAACTGTAATAATGGTGTGGTTTCTAGATACTAGAGCTCTTCTATGGGCCTTAGTACATGAAGAACAAAAGTTGATACTACAATCTACACACCTGTTTGTTGCTGTGTTTTCATCACATCCTTCACAAAGCCCTGGTTCAGACACTTCGGTTGGTTGGCATCTCCCAACTATGTCAAGCAGTGAGTTCATAAAGAAGTTAGCTTTCAGTTCAGTTACATTACCATTTGGTAGCTCACAGGGTGTGTCACAAACCAAGCACTGCAACCTACCTTCTCTTTCAACGATCTTAATCAGACATTCTTGACAAAACGTATGATCACATGGTAACACTTTAGGATTCTTGTACTGCTCTAAACAGATTGTACAGGACAGATAATCTTCTCCAAGTTCTTTTAGAAATGTTTCCAAGTCTGGAATAGCAGTCGCCATGTTGGTCAATGATACATATATCACTAAACGACACTTGATCAGGAACTACTTGAATTCTCAGAAATGATTATCTTGTGTACCCCTTAATTTATTAGTGGCTCTTACACTGTGGCATGGCTGTGTATTGTTATTCAGTCTGTCGTCATGGTACACATACCAAACTTCAAGCACATAAAGGCTCTCATGGGAGGTCAGAGGGCAAACATTGTTATTCAGGACAGAGTTCTGTTCATGCAGTTATATAGGGCACATAGTTTTCCAGACAAGCTAGACTAAAACTCTTTGTTGTACTAAATGATAAATGTATGTACTGTTGCATGTCAAAACATAGAAAGTACGGTAACTTGATTAACAGTTACTTCACTGAACAGTATATCTAGTGACCTAAATCTCAACATTGGTTGTCTGAGCCAAGATAATCAAAACTTTAACTTGGTCCCCGATTACTGTATTATTTATATGGAAAAGTGTTTACCCCAGTATTGAATAGATTAAAAGTGACTTAACAGTGGCAAATGAACAAATGCATCAACATACTGTGATAAAAGTATTAAAATACTATGCTTATGAAAAGCATGGACATGTGTTACATTCACTTGGTTTATGAAGTCAAATTTACCTAACATTAATTTAAAACATAGATAGCCCATGTCTAAGAAATACAGTCGAGTACAATGTACATACATGTATTTTGAATTGAGATTGATTCACTTTCTGTATTCAAAAGTTTTCATCAAAAAAAACAATGAGATATTGCTGTAGCCAACTTTATAAACTACTGCACCTCTGAATAAGAAATGAGTGCACAGAAATTGAATTGCATCGACCAAGAGAATAGATTTCCTTTTTGCAAAAGAAGGTAACTTATTTCATTGCTGATTTTAAACTAGTCCATACTGACAAGCAGAGCTCACAAATTTGATAATGTATGGTGTATATATATTCTTCAGGCAAACCCTTCCTGTTTTAGCTGTAGAAACAATTCTGGTATATACATACTGTATGTATAACCAGAGTTGTGCAATCAAAATTTAACAGTTAGCAATATTTATCCAATATATTTCTTTTCCCCATTGTTACAGGTGATTGGTAATTTGGTGTATTACCGCTACATGAATCCAGCTATTGTAGCACCCGATGCATTTGATATTATTGATGTTGGCCCAGAAAGAGGACTTACAATGCAGAAGAGAAGAAATCTGGGATCTATTGCCAAGATTTTACAGTTTGCAGCATCCAATAAAATGGTAGGGGTATACTTCTCTTTGTCTATAATTTGAAAAAGATAAGGACTATAAAATTGTGGATGAAATCCGTCAACCAGGTTGTTGCTTGTCTTCCTGTGGCTTTCTTTCATAGTAATTTTATATTCAACCATTTGATAGATGCTGGCTTTGGTTGATTCTTTCTTAGCAATGCATTAGCATAATGCTGCATAGATGTGAATTCTTCCAAAATAATTGGACTAATAGTCAAATCAGTTTCCTTTATACCATGTGTAAGTAGCATCATTGTAAAGGAAAAACCACCAAGTTTGTTTTTTCAGTAATCAGTATAATTTTTATCATGTGAGTTGTATGATTGGGCTGCGTGAATTGTCATTTATGATATTAAAGTATGCATTATGATATATATGCAGTGATTGGCAAAACACATTGATCCATCCATGAAATCACTACTCATATGCATTTGTTTCTAATTTTGCTAGTATTACTAAACAGTTTATGCCACATCCTGTTACCAATGTTTGTCATTACATTGCTTTTCTGTTAATTTATTTAAAATTATTTTATTTTTATTTCATTTTCATTTCTTTATGTTTATTTTTAATTTGATACATGATTTTTTTTTTCAAATAGTATATTTCATATATGTTTATTTAGTTTTCATCTCATGGTGTTTTGTTTCATTTTTGTTTTTTATTTATTTATTTATTTATTATATTTTCAATCTTGATCAGGAGTATTCGGTAAGTCTGCAGCCATGGGACTTGTTGGATACCCTGTTACAACCACCGACAAAAGTTGGATTTTGGCAATGTTGGCTAGTTTGACAATGCATGTCATTCTAACATATATAGGGCTTGCACCTACTTGCATGTCACTGCCAGTGATGAGTCTGTTGTGTATTCTATATGGCGTATACATTGCATGTCACTTGTACCATCTAACATCTAAGGATTTGGCTGTCGGGTGTGTTTACTGTATACGATACAGTTTTTATATTAAATCAAAATGGATGGAATAAATATAACAAAGATTATGGTGTTGATTATTTGCATGTACAGTGCATTATTCAATGTCATTCAATTCTTTAAGTGTTGCAGAACCATGCCTCATCTTCAGGCTCTTTTCTCTACGTATGTTTAATACTATAAGGTTATTATGCATGAGATAATTCACCTAAGGTTGATAAAAATGACTTCATGTACCGGGTATCATACAAACTTTATATATAATATGAATCATACATTTCTAACAGTCAAATATTTTGTAGAGACTGATATCTTCATTGGTGGGTCGCCAGTTCTGTTAGATCCACCAATGACTAGGAACTCAGTCTCTTCTGGTCTGTAAGGTATGCCATGATGTGGCACCTTCACACATTGGTCAACCTGTCACACAGAGAGGAGGCCAATGAAGGCGGTGTGACACAGTGTAGAAATGTATGGTTCACAATGATATTATTCATAGGCAGAATCCCAGAGTAAAATTTGTAAATACAAATACTGTATCAGACTTGATACATGGATAACTTTTGATACGACTTCTCTCAAAACTTCGTTACCATCTTTTTAATGGAACTACTTTTTTGCATGTTAGAAATCACCCAGGTTTCATCTGATTCTGTGTCATAGGGTGTTCTTCTTACAGAATTCAGAGTTCTTCTTTGTCTATTTTCATTTCTGTCAGTTGCTTTGTCTTTCAGTCTTTATAGGTTTGTGATGTTAAGGGGATCCTGAATATTGGAGTACATGTACCATCAGTTGTCTGTAAGATACGGCATGTCATAGCGCCCTCACACATCAGGCTACTCATCCACTATATATCTCACTGTGAAAGAAGTTGACTGATGAGTGAGGGCGCCCCAACATGGCATATCCTACAGACTAAGAGTACATACAGATACACTATTTAGAGTGAACCTAAAATTGACTTCACATTAGTGCAAAAATGTGAGGTAACATTTATGGTTATTTGTAACCCATGAAAATAGGGAAACAGTTCTTTTGAGACCACTTTTTTTGCTATCTTCTATTACCATAATGCAACATTTTTTTCACATCTATTTTAGGAAGACTATCTTTGCAGTTTCACAAGTTCTGAACTGAAAGTCTGCATGCCTCTTTGTCATACACTTTCCAGCTATCATTGTCATAAATGGTGATACTTGGATCATACTGGTGAAGGTTCTTGCATGACCTGTGTTCAACTTTGACCTGTAATCTCTCTTCTTTATTTGTATGTCGTTGTCAGTAACATAGAGTTTGTTATTTTGTCTTGTAGTTTGAGGGTGAAAGTGTATACATGGCATCTCTCAATGAATATGTATCAGAAGCACACATTAAATTCAGGTAAGAATTATTAGTTTTTAGTCTGTGATCATCCCTTGTCATGGTTTCAGATATGGATGTGAATAGGGAACTTGCATTCCAGACTGAGCATGCTCAGACGCAAAGGACTATGGGATTATCTGAGCTTATCATAAAACCTAATCTGGAGCTACTGCTAAAATAAACCTCCCACAATGGTCAGGGTAACTATGAATTGATTATTTGTGGTTACAAACAATGTATCAACATTGTTTATAATGCTAATTGATTAGTATTTATTATCACATTTCCCATGATGCAGCATTCAACATGGCAGGTTTGCAAGTTCCCTATTGGAACATTGTTCCAAAGAGATGCCCCCCACAACAGACAAAACATAATCACCAAATGTTGTGGTCAGCAATCTAGTTTAACAGTCTAAGATCACAGACCTCAAATTTCCGTTTGAAACATACAAAACTACTTAACATGGACCAATGGAATGGACATATTAAAAATAAAAAATAAAAATCTTAAAAATGATTCACGGATCAGATAGGATAAAAACTTTAGATACTGTCATGTGTATACATAATCACATTCGTATATCATAGATTGAGGTTGAGTAGTATAGATGGTTTTGTTAAAACTTTGACATCATAAATATAGTATGACATAATGGCACATTCCTGATTAGTGACTTGTTGACAACTACAGTGTTTACTGGACACAACTAATGATTACATTACACTGTTATTCAATTTATTTCTTATTTTAGGCAATACTTCGCTGCAGCCTGCCAGGTTCCAGAATTAGAAACCAAATTTAACATGGATGAGTTCACAGACTTCACTACAACTACCAAACCTGTCATTTATATCTCAGCACAGGAAATTTGTGACACCCATCAAGTAAGTAGTATACGATATATATCTTGATAGTAGTTTGGCAAATATGTGTGTAGAGCATTGCTTATATTTTTTTCACAAATTTATGATCAGTAAAATAAATTGAGTAGATGATAAAACTCGTTTCCACCAAATATGCTTATATACATTGTGCATTTCTCTCAGTGTCAAAAAGTAGGTTTTATGTCATAAAGTACTTCCTGTCTGTGACAAGTCGGATATACTTTGCATGAAATTTTTATGCATCACCTAATCATAAATGCTTTTCAGCAATGGCTATCTATCTATACAGATAGAGAGTAAGGAAGAAACTTGTTGTGGCCTCAATGCAAAGCACATGTCCTAGTTACTGACTGAGGTAGCCTAATACATGCGTGTAGAGTTAGACCCAATATTCACATAGTACTGTTTCATTTGTAGTTGTTACTTGAACACCAAGACGCCATATCACCTGATGCCAGTGATCCACTTCATGAACTATTAGAAGATTTAGGTGATCAACAGCCAAGTATTGAACACCTGATTGGTGAGTACACAGCTTCAGTACAGTTTATGGTCTAAAATCAAACAACTCTGCCTGTTATCTGGTAAATGAAATGCCATTGATATAATATTGACTGTGTTTGGAGTCCCATCTCTACTGTAAAGGATATAACATTCTGTTTTTCTACAAATTTGAGAACAAGAACAAGAACAAGAACAACAAGAAGAAGACGACGACGACGACGACGACGACGACGACGACGACGGCGGCGACGACAACGACAACGACCACCACCACTTTTTATGGATCTTTTTATTTTTCCCTCCCTACTAAGGTGAATTACTCGGTGACCCCAATACAGACATTCACACCTCTTTATTTTCCCCTCCCTAGGTGAATTACCAGGTGACCCCAATGACCCAGCCATACAGACATTCATGAATAATATGGCTAAAGTAGAAATATCACTGACTTTGAACAACAAATTTGAAATGATGGCAGAGGATGATACTGACTTGAAAACTATGTATATAAGGTAAGTGTCGGCATAAACAGTGGAGTTGTCTATTGTCTAGGTGAATATCATTGATCAGTAACTATAAGAGGTTACATACAAAGCAAGCCATTTATTATCTGGCATGTGTGAAGATGCTACCTAGTTCAACAAATATAAGAACAGGTAAACAGTGCCATCTATCATGGAGTGAACAAGAATGGCAGTTTGCAGTCAAAGTTCTCAGCTTATCAAACTATGTTGTGTGTATTGGTTAGATTTCTAATTCTCACAAGGACAATTGTGATGCTGAATGTTGTATTGTAAATAACTAACTGCTTTCTCTAATAGTAATAATGATTATTGTGATATCTTTTGGACAACAGGACAAAGAGATTGATTGTAGATGTGATTGGCAGTCAACCAGGTGACACCCTACCCCAGGTGTTGTCCTTACCTGCTACAGATGATCAGGTAGGTTAATATGCAAATAACAGTCCAAGAGATGGTACCATGTACATGTATTTCACTATATACAGTGAAATGTAAAATTGCCAAATATTCTGTAACTGAAGGAATTCAGTACAAAATGGTTTAAATCTGTGATGAATTTCACAGTTTATTCTTAAAGTGGCCATATGGATGAGAATTTGGTATTTATTTTGGATTTTTATTTGATAAAACAGCTTCACTATGTTTTTCTACTGGAAAAAATAATGTGAAAGAACATATACCAAGTCTATGTTCACAACTCAATAAACGGCAAAACATTAAACAATGTATAAAATGTTTGTTATTGTACGTACATTAACAAACTTTTTACACTTTTTCCATCTTTTTGCAATGTATTGAGTTATGAACATGGACTTGGTATATGCTCTTTCGCATTATTTTTTCATGCAGAAAAACATGGGGAAGTTGTTTTATCAAATAAAAATCCAAAATAAATACCAAATTCTCATCCATGTGGCCACTTTAAGTAGAGGAAGATTTGAATTATTAACAGTCAACAACAAATAGACTGATTCAGTATTATAAGGTAAATGGTCACCTTTTTAACCACCCAATGCAGGGGGGGGGGGGGCATTGCGATGGGCTCTGTGTCCATTCATAATACGTCATTTCTCAGACATGCCATATCCGATTTCTTTCAAATGTGGCACAAAGGTGACATATCATATGAGACATATGCACATCAATTTGTTTTTTCATACATGCAAATGTGACTGTATTTGTAGTTAAAATTCAATATTTGTTGCATAACTTAAAAACTGTAATACACAGACACTCCATTCAAGTGTCTACCCCCATATTATCAGATGCAAGCTATCTTGTGACACTTTGACATTGACCTTCAGGGCTAATTATCAAAATCAAGCCAATTTCTGCTTATCACAGACACACTGTAGGGAGCTGTGTCTTCTACGAAGACTTGTTGATCACGTCTCTGTTTTGCTTGTCATCACAAAGTGACCATGATTGGAATCTTGTCTTATACCCATTTCACATTATACAGGAAGAAAGACATCAGCTGATTATTAAAACAAGAGAAGCTAGAGATCAGAGAGCAGACAAGAGAGGTGGTGGTTTGAAGAGATCTCTATCAGTTTATGGAGATACAAGGTAAGATTATTGGGGGTGGGGATGTGGATGAAGCATCCCAGTTCTTGCCCTGTATCAAAGTAGAAAGATACAAGGTAAGGTTTTTGGATGAGGAAATATCTCATTTCTTGATATCTTTATCAAAGTTGAAAAGTATAAGGTAAGATTTTTTTGTAATTTTTTTTTTTTTTTTTTTTTTTTTTTTTGTAATTTTTTTTGTAATTTTTTTTTTTTTTGGGGGGGGGGGTGTGTGTGACGTGTCTTGCTGCTTGATTTTTACCAGTGTAGAAAGATACATGGTATTAGACTTTTGGATGGAAAGTGATAGCAAACTGTCCATGATATGTCTTTCTGTTATTTTTGAATCCTCCATCATTTCATTATCGTGTCTTCCATGTCTACTCTCTAAGCTCATCACAGATCATAACTTGTGGTGTCTTTTACACACACTTACATTTTTTAAGATCATTTTCTAGTCATTTCATATTTTGTACTTTTCTCAAGAAAAAAATGTATTAAATCCCCAGCTTTGTTTCTAAATGAGTAAAATGGCATGACCATATTGATACAATATATCCGTACTATGAGTTAGCATAGCCAATATTGCAATGCTTTCAATAAGGTCTGTACAATTATTATGAAGCACTGTTACACTGTTTTGAACAGAGAATTTCCTAGAAAATCATTTAGTGTGTTTGTTAGAGCATGTTTATATTTGATTGTCACCTAGGTTACCATTAGAAGGTAAGAAGAAGAAAATTCACCATAATCTGAGGATGTTGGAGAAAGCTGGTCTTGTATCCAAATCTGATAATTATCAACAAATAATTAATGCTATTGTCAGGGTAAACATACTTTCTTTTCATTATCTATTATGTAATTATTTTGAAAACTAGATAATAATGATAACAGTAACAATATGATAATAGTGTATGTGTGTGTGTAATGTATGTGTGTGTATGTATGTATATGTGTGTGTATGTATGTGTGTGTGTATGTAATGTATGTGTGTGTATGTATGTGTGTGTGTGTGTGTGTGTGTGTGAATTTTCGGTATATATGTATGTATTGATGGATGGAGTGTGTTTAGTAGGGAAGGAGGGAAAGTGTCTGTATAGATGGAGTTTGTCTGGATGGATGGATGGATGGATGGATGGGTGGGTGGGTGGGTAGGTGGATGGGTCCAAACATTTCTGTCAGTGAATGTCTCTAGAGAGAATGCATGGTAAATATGCTCATTGGTTTACATTTTATGGAAGATTTACAGTTATTCAGCTTTCACTGACAAAACTGTCTTTCCTTGTCTTTCCAGGACATAAGGAACCAGCGTAAATACCGACAACGTCGTAAACAGGAAATCGTCAAACTAAGAAACACTTTGAAAGGCTTGGAAACAAAGTCTAGTTTCTATGAAGAGCAGATTGATTATTATAATCAGTACATCAAAACATGTCTGGATAATCTACAAAGGAAGGGAAAGTAAGTCTTTGATACATGTTGCCCCTGACATCCAACCACTTAGTCTAGCTGTTAGACCCTCAGGCAACTGTACAAACAACCATATGTCAAGGGGGGGGGGGGGGGGGGGCTTGCCCAAGGTATTTCACACCAGAGGTACTGTAAAACAACCATATGTCAAGGGAGGGCTTGCCCAAGGTACTTCACACCAGAGGTACTGTAAAACAACCATATGTCAAGGGAGGGCTTGCCCAAGGTACTTCACACCAGAGGTACTGTAAAACAACCATATGTCAAGGGAGGGCTTGCCCAAGGTACTTCACACCAGAGGTACTGTAAAACAACCATATGTCAAGGGAGGGCTTGCCCAAGGTATTTCACACCAGAGGTACTGTAAAACAACCATATGTCAAGGGAGGGCTTGCCCAAGGTACTTCACACCAGAGGTACTGTAAAACAACCATATGTCAAGGGAGGGCTTGCCCAAGGTACTTCACACCAGAGGTACTGTAAAACAACCATATGTCAAGGGAGGGCTTGCCCAAGGTACTTCACACCAGAGGTACTGTCCTCCTCCGTTTTGTTCGAAAAACATCAAAGCACAGATGCAGAGGTGTTACTACAAGAATACCGACCACAGCAACCACTGTGATCAGGTTTGAATGTGAATACAGGTTGTATATGTGAAAGTAAGATATGAGGATGGTAATATAAAGGATATCATCAAGTCCATATCATGGCACTCGTTGGAAATGTAGCTTAACACTAACACTTCTTGTATTTCCTTTACTTAGACAAGATGTCGGTTTTAAAACTGTTTGAAAGGGTTACAAATCAAGAAGACTCAGAAGTAACCACTTGTAAAAAAATATCTAAACAAATTTTTAAACTGTCAAAAATTTTACAAGAGTGTACCTGATTTGACTAACAATACAAAAATATACATATCAGTGATCACTGTTTATCAAATAGTCATGCAGTAAGACCTCTGATCTGCACTTTGGGGATTGCCAAATAAAACAGAAATGTGATGACAGTATACGTACCTCTGTCTGTCACTTTTAAAGTAAGCAGAGTAGTCTGAGGGGTCTAGCAGCTAGACTATATATCAAAGGGAGGCTTAGATTTAATAGAGCAAAGACCTTCTACCTCCACCACTTGGTGAAGGGTCTATGGTTAGAGTTTATACAACTCACCCCCATCATAAATCTAGTTTATATATAACATATCTCATATATCTTTGACAGGAAATCCACCAAAGCTAAGAATCCATTTACAGTGGACCGTGAAGCAGCTAGGATTCAAGGCCAACTCAAATACAGTGCAGCTAAGTTACATGAAAAGGGTGTTATCTTGGAAATAGAAGGACTACCAGAAAATCAGTGAGTATGAGTTGGTAAAAGTCACAAAACATAGACTAAGATATTAATGGTGTACTGTCTAGAAATAGAAGAGAATTTCTAGGAGAGGTGACGTTTCTACAGTTCCAAAATTATGATGATGCTGTCTGTAACTTTGCACTGTTTTTGTTGATATTTTCCCCATTGTCAATTTGAAACATATACCAAACACTTCTATGAAAAGTTTCAATGATTCAGATTGGCTGAAATATCTCTGTATTAGTCATTTGAGTTTACTGTGTACACTGGCTTGATGTCCGTGTGTAAACAATGGGGAAGGATGTACAGACTATTTTACTCATTGTACAACTAAAAGTAGACGTGTTAGATATTGATAGCGTTTGATCACCTTGGTGACCCTGCATGCTACAGCAAGTACAATATATTGAAAATAAGAACAAAGATGAACTGCTAGTAATTACTACTGAACTTAAAACTTTTATCAATTTTATACCTAAACATATTGTTTTTGTTTTTCCTTTGTAGGTTTAAGAATGTAATGTTTGAATTTGAAACAACGGAAACATCTGGTGTTTTTGCGATATCAGCCAAGTTTATGGGTGTCAGTATGGAGAAAGTACAACTTGTCTTCCAGGTAAGTTAAGTTTATGGTTCTCAGTGTAGAGAAAGTACAGCATGACTTCCAGGTATAGATTTTGACAATAACTATTCACAATCAAAATGATATCACTAAATGTTATATGAGGAGTCATTTCTTTTTTGAAAAGAAAAATATTCAGGTAACAATCTTGTATTTCTGATGTTTTAGAAGTTTGTTGTCAATTTATTGAACATCTGTACATTATATACGAATGACTTTGTACATCTGTACTTATATACCAATGACTTTGTACAATTGTATTTGTAAACCAGTGACTTTGTACTTCGTAAACCAGTGACTTTGAACTTCTGTACTTACACAGATTCACCTTTCTATTTCCCAACTGCAGGACTTACTACAGCTACAGTACGATGGTGTTGCTGTGATGAAGATGTTTGACAGAGCAAAAGTCAATGTCAACTTGTTGATATTCTTGCTCAATAGAAAATTCTATGGTAGATAAATATATAAGACGTCATTGGTCACACTGTGTGTGCAGCCATGAATTCACTCATTTTAGTCAGAATGCTAGTTTATGTAGAATTTCATTTAGATGACAATTTTGACCAAAAACCTACAAGAAAGGGTTAGTTTGATAAATATGCTTTTCATACACTTCGGTGGCAGTGTTTATCGATATTTGGTTTTATGGATATTTGACAACAGCATCTTAAGTTACTGATGTTTTGTGTTGTGTTGCATTAGAATGGAAGAAAAAAATCATGAATTATAACTTTTATTTTGTAAATTTAGCAGAATTCTGATCGTCAGGATATAATCATGTCTTTTTATTAAAGGGAGATTTATTTTATGGTATTTCTATGTTATTGTGTGTACCAGGTATTTTTGTAGTATGTTTTGTGTTTACAAAAGTTGCACTAGAAAGACAAGAGTTGATGTACTAAATTGTGTACTTGTAGGACGGACTGACTCAACTATCCATAAATGTATTGTATTTTTCTGTCTCCTACCTTTTCTAAAGTCTACCTCTCTATACACTGTCTTCTATATCTTCATTTCTGTGTTGTTATGTGTATGTTTATCATCTTGTCTGTCATGTTATCACGTTTATGGTATGTTGTAAGTTATAGGAGTTTCAAAAAGAGTAGTGTGATAAAGTTTGTTTTTTTCTACTTATTAAATACAGCTATTGATATTCACATATCTTCCTCATCGGCACATAATTTGTGCTTCAGTACACAAAATAGCTTTCTTAAATAACGTACTGCATGTACTTTTCAGCTTATACAAAAGAGATACACACTTATTTAACAAAAGTGTAGAAGTAGCCGGGACAATATTTTGAGTCAGGTACTAAGAACTTTTTTCAGTTTCTCACTTTAGCATTGTGAAATTGGAATATTTTTGGTCAGCGAGGTGTTTTTGTATTGCATGTACTTTAATGTCATTTTTTTGGAGTTTACCATATAAACTAAATAAGCTGCCATACTATAGCTGTGTTATTGAACTTTGACACAAGGTCATAGGTTACACTTGTCACATGATATATATATATATAAATGAGCAAATAATTTTAGTTGCTTCAGCTAATAGTAAGCTGCTATTTACAGTACTGTATCGTATCAAAATATTCAAAATTATTCTGTTTTGACCTTTTCAATGAGATTGGTCATTATTTGTAGATGAACTTCTGGATGAAAATATTATGATTGTTTTAGAGATAGAATCGTACTTGTAGGCCAAGTTTGTACATTTTGGAGTACAAAGTGAATTTGAAGACATGGTTTGGAAGAAAGTGTTTCATATGCAGTATTTCTACATTGATCTCTATAATGACTGGCATTTCATATTTGTAACCATGGTGACAGGTGTTTTAAATTTTGTCAGCATTTGTGTTGCTAGTGCAGTTGATGGTGTGTTAGGTTGCTTCAATATCTTAGTATATATTATATATACTATATCATTAGTGAATCATGTATGTCTCATACCTGAAGACCAGTTTTGAATTCTGTCAATAACAATTGATGATGAAATATTCCTCAGTAAGATGAACACTACAGATGCATTTTTAATATTCAGCAAAAATTATCCGTTAATACCCCTTTAATAAGAACCTCTATAAATTAATTTGGTTATAGCTTAAATGTGGTTTCATTTTTGTGTCTGTCAGACTATTCACAAAGTTGTCACAGTTCAGTTACTAGTAGTCTGGCTGCTAGACCCCTCAGGCTATTGTTTATTGTAATGGCGACCCCCTACTGAGGGCACTAGTAAATGTGATCGTGTGATTGGATGCTGTTTTTACTCTGACTACAGAGTTGAGTTTAACAAGACCCGGGCTGTACCAGACAGAGGTACTCATTGCTTTCTGGACTTCAACATTTCACAGAATGTTTGACACCATTCACTCACCAAGTACAGAATATTAATTTGACAGTAGGATATTAGGATTGTAACCATGGAAACCCAGGTGTTTTAAATTTTGTAGCATGTTAATTAAGTGAACGGATGTATTCAACTTGTCAGAATACTTGATCTGTACATCTGATATAACCTTACTTTAATTCTGTACATTGCCATCCTTACTAGTGTTATTCTGGGTGGAATATCATAAAGACAGGTTGGGGACACCCATAATTAATTCTATGTTTCTCATAACACTTTTTTTAAAAATTGGGTTGGTCAGTTGTAAAAAAAAGTAAAAAATAACAAGTTTTTTAAGTAAGTGTAAGAGTACATGTTGGGGATACTTTCAATATAATGCACTTTAACAGCCTGAATTATTTAATTTTCCAATTTTTGGCAATAAACGATAATTTTCTCTCTGATACGCACTTGGATCATGGGGGTTGCCATCTTAAAGTCAATGATGTTTACTTGTCATTGTTTTCTAATTCTGCCATAGAGGGTGTCAATTTTTTTTAATTCCACCAAATTGAAGAGTCATAGGGTTAATCGGGTCATGAGAAACATACAGTTATGTTAAAGTAAAGCCACCCTTATCAACCGTGTGTTGAATGTTATAGTTCATAGGTTAATGATATGCTAATGAGAATGAATATTCATATAGCTTACAAAGACACCACAATGTGCATGAAGTGTGTGAATGTACAGTATTTGGATTAAGAATTCTGATAAACAATTCTGTTCTTGTGAGTTGCAAATAAAGTTGGTTTCTTGCACAGATCACCGCATTGTAGAACAAAGTGCAAGTTTTGAAACAAGCTATAGAAAATAAATTGCCTGCATAATTACTACATGTCTTGTTTGATATTATTGTGTGGTCTTGAAGTTTGACATGTGACATTATGGTAGAGGGAGTTAGTGGGAATGTGTGATATTCGTATGGGGTCAAGTTATGACACATGGAATATGACATCACATTGTAATGCTATATAAGGAATATGACATCATATTGTAATGCTATATAAGGAATATGACATCACATTGTGTGGCCATATAAGAAGTGCAACATCACATTATAATGCCATATATGGAATATGACCACATTATAATGCCATATATGGAGTATGGCATCACATAATACCATGTATGGAATATGACATCACATTATAGTGCCATATATGGAGTATGGCATCACATAATACCATGTATGGAATATGACATCACATTATAGTGCCATATATGGAGTATGTAATCATGTCTTTCTTTGTGTTGCAATAATTGGCACCTTTACTGAAATTATTTCGAGATTCACACATAATTTTACATGTAATGTCAGTGGGTCAGATTCGCCATTTTCAAAAGATTTGTAAGGGTGACTATAATTTTCACCACGACTTTCACAAAGTGCTGTGCTTGAGACACTGATGCCAATCCACAGCTTTAGGGTGGTCTACCTTTCAGAAGCCTCATTCCATTCCAAACCATAAGTCACATCTCTGTATTCAACATACCTATCAAGCAAACTAAAGTAGTGAACTTGTGAAATATAGTAGCCGTTTATTAAGAAAGTCTGCAAACTTACAGAAGCATCGATTCTGACACATTCATAATCTCTATGTGACCACAGTCTATATGTATGTGCATTGTTAATATCAATTCAGGCAGGCTGGTTCTGAAAAGTAACTTCAATCTTCAAAAAAATCCACATCATCACATTTCAGAATACCATGAGAAATTTGTCGTGATCAAGTGTCATACATCAGTCATTAGTTTTATCAATATAGAACTCATCTCTATGATTTCACGTACTTATGTCTGTTTATTTCGTGTGGTATTTCATCTTGTCATAAGTTTGCACAGCAAAGTATCATGAAAAGCCGATTTAAAAAAAAAGTCTCCTATTTCATCTCAATAATTTGTGGAACTTTGCAATACCATACTGCCTTAAACTTGAATACAAGCTTGTGTCAATAAGTGCAATGGTGCAAGTATTACAGTACTTCACTGGAGAAGTCCGCAAAAACCAAAATGATCGATCGCAGTCAATGTTACAGTACATACTTTATAACGCTCTTTGAGCCGTAACAACACGCAATGAATGAAACACATTTTAGAAAAAATAAAATAATTTAAGAAAGAGAAAACAATGCCTTATTTAACGTACACTCTTTCTCTGTGATATATTAAAGTATTTATTTACATCAAATCTCCTACTTGGTGCTGTACTAAATATTGACGGGAAAATCACTTCCTTCTGACAAAAAAACAACAATGTCCATCGCAGAAAGAATATTCATATTGACTTTGTGTAATGTGGCATATACTAATCTAGTATACTTAAAACTACCGTTAGTTACACATTTTGAAGATGGATGGCTACAAATCATATATGGTGAAGAGAAACTGTATATGCTATAAAAAAATTAAATCTGTTTAAATAAATTAGAACAAATAAATAATTATAATGATAATAGTATGACTACTAAAGAAGGAGTTTATGAAAGTAATTACAGGTATATATACTTTTAAATTAAAACGGTCGTGTAATCTTTCTAGCTAGTTCATTCATAGACTGTAGATACAATATTTTATTGTCTATGGGTTGTAACAATCTATAGTTCGTAGTTTGTAATATGTGCGATAGATTTATTTCATACAAAAAATCGACCAATCAGTCAATGTATTAGTGAATCAAAAGATGTGTATATTACTGAGCACAAACATCGAGAAAACTGCATAAAATAGATGGTTTCATAAATTACATTTTAAAAAAACTTGTAGCAGTGCAAATGTATTGATACTGATATGCAAATTTTAAAAAGAAATTTACATAATTTATTAATCGAAATGAGAAGCCATCAACTTTCGTATACAGACTATGCTCTATTCGTCGGAGGAGGGCGCTATCTTCGATTGCTGGTTTATCAAACTCCTGATCAAACTCCTTCCAATTTACTGGCCATGACAAATCAAATTGCCAAGGAAAACGTAGGCGAAGAATGTACTCAGTCGTTGAAATTTCTCGATCCAAACGTCGTCGTATGTTAGTTTAGCCATAGACAGTGGCGGGAAATCTTTGTGATAGATACGTCCGCTTTCTATTTCAATTCTGAGAATTATGACACTTTTTGAAAACTGTACCGTTCTACGTTTGTCAATCATGACGTCACACATAAACATCCGGCTAATGTAACAATAAATATGGTGACTGTGCATACTAGTAGTCTACAAGTTCAATGCCACACATTTCACAGCACCAGGCTGTAACAAAAATGGTACTGTAGCAGCAGCAAAAACACGAACAAGACTCTAGCTTATTTTTGTTGCCGACCGTTGTTGAATTAAACTTGATTCTGAAATTATAGAAATTGATTACACTTTACATGTATCAGTACTTGCACATTTCCCATTCCTTGTCGTCAGTTTCACTGAACTTACAATAAATTAAAAACAATAAGTTTACATTTCACGTCATTCAAGATATTATAGTTTCATACATAATGTAGATGATATGGTTTTTATATTCTATTCGACGTTAATCCCCTTTTGGGGGATACCTACAAACTCTCTATCGTTTATCGTACTTATCACATTTATGTACATATATGGATGTATTTCCCATCCGATATTGAGAGGATAAAAGCGCCCTCAACGTTAATTCTTGAACATGTCACAAAGCAGCCTCTCCATGGGAGTGTTGCCTATCGTGTGGTGGAAGAAGATGCTTTCTATTCTGTCGGCACACACAAAGCGTAACGATGGTAACATCAACAGTAACCGACCAAACCTGAAATGATATATAGAAAAGAAGAAGTTAGAATGATAACAACCTTAATTAATTGATGCTATGGCATTGAAGTATGCAGGTGTGACGCTGAATGTTTTGATGTTCAACTTTCCCCAGCCTTATGTTTTTACAGCAGTTAATATGATGGAATCTCTCATTTTGATTTTTAAGAAAACTCACCCCGAGGAGTATTCTACCTTAATTCGATTCTTCTGGCTTACCTTGTCGGCTGAGCTGGATGGTGGTTTCGTGTATGTTGTCCTAACATTAACTGTGCTTGGTCTTGAAGGTTCTCTACCTGTGGTGGGTCCTTCAGTCCACGGGTATCTAGAAACAACCAACCAAATCAAAAACTGTCACTTTTGAGACGTCACAGTATTAACACTGTCCTGATATATAGTCTGTACATTGCACAAAGAGAAACAGATGAATTTTCTGTATTTGATAATAATTCTTTACAAATTTGATATGAATACCAGTTCTGATCCGAGCCAGGGGTAATAAATTGTAAAGCGCTTTGAGCACGGTGTGGGAAAGCGCTATATAAGAACCCAACATTATACCAGTTAAGCAGCTTATACCATGTACACATGTACATGTACACATCAATCTTATGTTTAAAAAACTTATATTACAATATAGTTAAAAGAATAACCCCATGAAAGAGTTGAACCATCAAGCCACTGAATGTGTTTGGAAGTTTATGATTTTTGAATGGCCATCAAAGACACCTGTGTGTGGTCACAAATTGGCCAGTCGGGTTCAGGATGTGTTCACAAATTAGCAAGTTATTGTGAGCAACAGGCCAGTGATTGACCAATTCATTTTAACCAGGTGGCACTTGAGGAACACGTCTTTCCATCAATTTTGCTTTATTCTAAGCGTTCGTTTGGATGAGAGTACATGTATTTGGCACCGTACGTTGGCTTCTCCGTGATTTCAGGAATAGGCTGGTGAGTAAAATTGTCTAAATTTGTACGTCGCCTTATGAAACCTTTGTCTATGTCTATATGAGACTTTAAATTGGCTCTGCGCGTGCGTGCCACAAAATCCCACGTGATTTCACTGACCACTGGGTTATCACCATCGTCACTCTAAGTCCGAGTGTTAGCCAAGATCTGTACTCATTGGACATTCTACGTCATTTATCAGTGCAGTTGTGCCAAGCGTGATACATTTTTCAAAATATGTATCGTACTCCCATTTTGTTTGGTAGAATGTTCTCTCCATTCATCAACTTCTCAAATAATCAAAACCTACGAAAATCAGCAAATTTGGGACACCATTTACCACAACTCAGAATCTGCTATTTGGGTGTACAGTCATATCGTATGATTATCAAGTCGATTCATATATTGTTCCTAACTTTGGCGTTAAAAGTTATATTTTCGCCCTGCAAAAAGACATCGATTTTGATCACCGTATATTCTGTGTGGCTTTGCTTTAAGCAAGATGTAGGCATTTTAATTTCTTTTTTGATTAAGAGCTTTACAATTTGAGACTGGTTACAATAACTGTAGCCTTGGTTTTTGCTTTTTAGCTTTCGTTTTTGTTTTGTTTATTGATCCTATATGTTTGCAGTAAAGTTACCATTTGAGTGTAAACTCCGGAAGAATAAAACACTCAATAATGGAAAAAATGAAAGGTCAAGAATGATGCACTAATACTACAATTATTGCATCTATGCTTGAGACATCATGCTTAAAACTAACATAATCATATTCTGTGTGTTATGCTATTTTTTTGATATTTTCAATACACTGCATAATTTTGCTAGTGTAAAGCATTGGTGATGCAATTGTGTAAATAATGTACTCGTGAAACAAATCGTGTACGACACGTGAAGTATTGTAAAGAAATATATCAATCAACCTCACACTTAACATTCGCTGGTTTCCAGATAAAATCTGGTATAAATAATTTGTATATGATAGTAAGATTTGAAAAGTAAATTTTGCACAAGACTGTCATCTTTAGATCATCTATTACGCCAGGTGGTGATGAGAGGTTATTGATATTTGTACGCCATGATGAGGGATGCAACAGGTGGTTGCCGAATAATTTGTAGGGTTTAGTGACCAATCAGAGACCAGTTGTCAGATGGACTTCATTGGGTATACATCTTTTGTAACAACATATTCTATTTGTTATATTTCAATATTACAAGCGATCGTTTCTTACACTGATGGGCCTGGGTTATTAAGCTTCAAGAACCTAATCGTGTTTGACAGTTGAGAACTGTACAACAGTGGACTGATCTAGTCGACCGTTTGAATTATGATTTAAAAGATATGTACTTGAAAGTTACAAGTTAAAGCAATTTAATATTCCACAATACCTGGTCTGAATAATACGATGGCTTTCATACAGGCGAATTCAGCTGGGTCGACATTGATGGCTTTGAATCGAGTCATCAGTTCTTGTAACACTCTTAAATCAGATAACGCAGCAGCCGTCTTGCCGTTCACCGACGTATTGGAGTTCTGCTCCGTTGCTGTTAGTAAAGGTGACGAATCTAAAGGCATCGACCACTGTATGGCACATAGTAAGAATAACTCACTCCATGCTTCCTCTAATAAAATAACCTGGTAAAAAACACAATGTCAAAAAAATAAAATTTAATGGTACATGTAAACTCTATAGTAAGAGATAGTATCAGTTGCAGCTACACCCGGCATCCCGTCACCAATGCTCATGAGAGAAAGGACCGAAATTGCTCGTACGAAAAAATAAGCAATTTTAACAACACAACATTGTCAGTAAAAGGGGGAGCAAAGTTTTTCAGTTGAAGGTTATGTACTGTTATCGTGAGCGGTATTTATGTGTTTATTTTCAAGTTAAGTGGGGAGGGAGTAAGGGAGAGAGAGAGAGAGTAGAGGAGGCAGTCATCAAGACCAAAACATAAACATGTAATGCGAAGGTCAATTCAAGCAAAAATACCGATGTAAAATAACATTGAACGATTAGCCGACATCTACATCGGATAGAATCAGATTGGGGAGAGAGAGACACCAGGGACAATACATATTTGGATATCATATTGTCAAAATGGGAAGGGGTGGGGTGGGGTGAATTGACAACCCTACAAGGAATACATACAATTTAAAATCAACGACATGCTTACGACGTGGCTATAAAATGTACATTGATATAGGGAACAGACTCGATGACGGGAGTTCGCAGTCATCACAAGTTTGACAAAGGCGGAATCTGTAGATAGTACAAAATGATTGGGGGAGGGGTGTTTTGAATTTCATCTAATGGGAAAGGCCAAGAGTTTAATATTCCCATCGAGAAGTTCTTCGAGCTCAAAATAGGTTTTTAAAAGTGCATCAACTTAATAAAGTCGTTTGGATATCGATTTCGGCAAACCTTTTGCGTGCTCAGTCAAAGTATTGTATTCACTATAGAATACAATACATGCTTCACTGAAATATCAATTCCCAGAAGTGCCGGGTTATAGTGGTTGTCTCTGCTGACACTAAACGTGATAGATGTACTTTTGAGACCAAGCGCCCTCTCTGTTACTCTTTGGGTTATAGTTCCGATGATGGATCGGAGGTGAGGTACATCTCAAAAATTAAAATGCTCTCACCTGGTCTCGGAATGGCAATGCTGAGAACGACGGGAGGTTTTTTGCCCATTTGACAGCCATGAATAGCAACCTTGCCGAGGTTTCATAGATGCTTTCAGGGGTATTAGTATACACCGGCACATCTCGGATATTCATCCCAACCCTGTAGAAACGTTCAGATTCAAGGTCGTGATCGATACTGGTAACGTCGATATTTTCGTCCGCTGTAAAGAATAAATAAAGACATAAAACACGAACAAGGTCAGCTTGTATGTATGACGTCACTGTTAATTGTTCCAAGTAATATAAATAAAGACGTGGTGACAAATTGATATGAACAATTGAGGCGAAACGAGAAAGAGGACTAGAAGATCAGACATGCATGAAGGAGTCTTTTGAGTTCTGACAGAATAGCGTTACAAATAACATAGCTACAAGGCTGCTATTATTAACTAAGCCGGAAAAAGATCTCAATTACACCCAACTTGCTTGTCACCAAGAACGATGACTGACATTTGATGCGTATTTTTACAGTAAATTTGTCGTGTTATAGTCGAACTGATTGTCTTTTAAGTAAATATGCTTGACTGGTGACGGGCGATAATTGTGTAAAACGAGCATAAATTGGGGGATTTCTTCTGTTGACATTTTCAATGAAGTATAACAACAGTTACGATGTCAAGATTTTCCACTGTCGGAAAAAAATCTCTGGTCGGAAAAGTACTAACGTATGTAATCTATACATCTGTTCTGAAACTATTTTTACAACTGACTTTGAAGTCCATTAATAAAATGTAAATAGATGGATTCATAGTCTTATGACGGTATTGCAGTAAATACGACAAAAACAACAACAAACGCTATATTTTACTTCCACAACTGAAACCATCTTATCAACTATCTGTAGCATTTATGTTCGGTGATGTAGACTAATATTATTTTAGCGATGAAAGGAACGTACGAAGTGTTCAAAATAATTTTGTAGATAATATTGCGTTTGTAAATTGGTAAATTGTAAAAGAGGTGATGTAGTTTTACGGCGATGTAGAAGCGATTTACACTCGTGTCACTCTTCGATCTTTCCGGAGTCCAATTCCTTCACGTTGAAATAGTTTTATTTTAAACATGGCTAGAAATACGTTGTTGTGTTAACTACTCAGACATACATCAATGGTAAATTATACAATGTATATATATTTTTGAAGTTGAGTGAACGGCAAGGTGAGACTTACCTTCCTGTGGTTCTAGTTTGGCAAATGTCTCAGCTGTCATCAAACTGGCCATAAACCGGTGATTAGTGGAAGGACTGGTAGCTCTTTGTGTGATCACAGTCGAAGAACTAGGCTCTCGATTCGGACTTGGCGTCAAGTTGGGATGTTCACCTGTGGCCGATACTACGGGGGCACAATCTATACGGACTTGAGAACTGTTCCGTGGTTGACGCTCATTCTGTACCGCTAAAAGACATAAGTATTTGAAATAACAGAGAAAAGAAATTACACTTTGAAAAAAAAACATATATGTTCACAATTACAGAATAGAACTGAAAATGTAGAAAGTAAAAGCATAAATTTACGACATAATGATAGTTGCAAATAGAAAAGGACAACTCGGTTTGACCTGTCGAAAGGAAGAACAGAGACAACCACAACATGTCTGCATTACAACAATTCGTTATACATACATGTATAAATATCGAATAAACAAAGAGCGTTTTTTTTAAATTTGACAAATATGAGCATAAAGTGGACTACATTCACGTAAGTGTTGATTAGTACGTTAATAAACACAATACGAAATACGAGAATGTTTAAGTAAAAGAACGCCGATTACAAAACTAAAACCAGTTACCACCACATCGTTAATCTGAGAGAGTAGCGTAACTAGCTTCAGCTTTAATACAAAATATTGGTGTAGAGAGAAAGAGAGAGAGAGAGAGAGATGACGTTGCTGTGTCTAACCTGTCAGTCAACATTAACCGTTATACACAATAAATACTACTCATTAATATACCTGAATAGCAGTATACTATAATACCCCCTATTTCATTTCAAAGGAAATTATTCACAACCAAGACGGGTTTATTGTGAAAAACAATATTTCGTTTAAAATGAAATTGGTAAATGGTAATAGCAAGGGTAGATAAGAGCAATGAGCACTTTGTCGTTTTTAATTCTACCCTATTTATTAACTGTCATGTACATAGGAGCCAACAAAAAGCGGGATTTCGTCAAACATTTATTGTAAGTGATACTTTAGCCAGCGGCATTGCCATTACTTGGAAATGTCAGCCTACCTTGGTATTATTGGATTGGATAAGGGAGTTAGACAAGACAGTTTTACCAAAGGCAACTTTCAGCTATCAATACGCATTAACTTTTATACTTAAGGCAAGATCGCAAACTCAATTAATTCACAGAAAACAACATAGACGCAAATACTAATTTTGCAGATGTAACAAACTACAATGACTAGGCGACCAATCGTGCAATGTTACCCAGCAGCTTCGAAATTAAAGATAAAATTTAAAGGCGACATCCAAGTCCGTTCATCAATAATATTGCAGCTTGACAGTTTTTATCCACGCAAGGATGTAATCTTACGCTAGGCAACTGAACGAGTGTAGGGTGGTGTTACCAAATTGAAGAGATCAGTGAAAATTGCGGTGGGACGAAATGGAGAATGATGTTAGTAACGGTGTACAAATCCGATGAATACTTCTCCAGGCTGGGCTTAAAATGTATACCGCAATATATGTGTTATAATCCTAAGTATATCTGTACAGTAAACCCATACATGTATGACATATGAAATACCTTGACACTTTTAGTGAAAAGTTGAAAACATGGCGGACATCACATTATTAAGTTATTATCTCTGCCTTTCAGGAATCGGTATTTGTCTATGCAGTGGTAAAGTGACAGGCAGTGCAAAATGGGAAAGTTTAGACAAAATGTAACGTCAGAAGTATTAGTTCATATAACTTTACACGAAATTTAATCATTTTTCGTACAGAGTCATGTGAAAGTACAGATGTCGTTTCTCAACCCTACTTGACACTCAGTTCACAATTAAATCACGAATCATAGAAAGTTTTACTGATGTTAGATGGACTTAGTATGTAGAAGGCAAAATTTTCACTGGCTTTATCCTGCCAGAAGGTTGGAATGGACACAAAGACCATATAATAAACAAAAAGGGCAAAATTAACGAGTAGCTAGATGGATATATACTTGGATGAATGGATGAATGGGTGGGAGGGTGTTTAGATGGGTGGGTGGGCAGGTGAGTTGGTGTGTGGGTGTGTTGAGGGAAGGACACAGACAAACAGACAGACATAAAGCTAGATGGATGGATGGACGGATGGATGAGTGGGTGAGTGGGTGGATGGACAGACGGGTGGGAGGGCGGACGGATAGAAGGACGGATGGACAGGCGGTGGGGGGGGGGCGGACGGACTGAGCGACCGACCGACTGAGCGACCGACCGACTGACTGACTGACTGACTGACTGACTGACTGATTGACCGACCGACCGACCAACAGCCAGCCAGCCAGCCAGCCAGCCAGCCAGCCAGACAGACAGACAGACAGACAGACAGACAGACAGACAGACAGACAGACAGACAGACAGACAAAGTAGGTAGGTAGGTAGGTAGGAAGGAAGGTATAGGTAGGTAGATGTGGTGGTGGTGGGTGGATGTATAGGTGGTAGATGGACAGACCGATAAACAGACCCAATTATATATAAACAATTAACTACTCTGACTAAATGATGGAATTAACAAATAAAATGGTAAGCTTGCAGTGATCGGGAACGAAATTGAAGTCCCCGTTAAAATTAGGTTATACCTCCCTTAAAATAAAGTACCTTACTTGTTTGCTTCAAGAAGAAGTCCGGTAAAGAACTAGCTGTAGAAGGAAAGTGCGTACATCGCGTGTCGACTACTATAGATTTAAGCCGTTAGGTTATTCCGTTTAAACAGCACACACAGAAAATCACTACTAATCTTACACTAGTACATCTTTAACAGGCAGAAATCCCTCTTTATCAGAAACATTTTTACATATCCATGGCGACAGGATCGTTTTAGTCGAGGAGACTTTACACTTTAATATAGTTGATAGTCTAAAACTTGACTGGTTTACAGACGTAGTATAGATTTGTGATTACAATTCAGGTAGTGATAATTCTTTGGGTGGCGATATTAGTGTTACTATGTGATGGCACTTAGACGAAATGATTGTCAAGCGAGTTGAAGGGCTTGTCCAGTAATCAACTTAATTAATGGCACTCATTTAACAATTCATATGGGAGATGGGGGACGATTAGTCTTAAGACCTTTTTTCTATTGCTGAATTGATGACACGGTTATATGATTGAACTATCCTGACCTTAACTTATTGTCTGTCTGCCGAAATCCTATTACACTTCCTCAAGATTTCCTACACTTCCAATATTGCTGGAATATTGAGTTGTGAAGCTCAATGACGGGTTATTAAATTTAGTTAGATTTTCCACTTTATCGGCCCACTGTTCCGAAGCGTAAATATCTTGACGGAATTGATGACCAATTCTACACACAACCGTTCAACATCAAAATGCATGCTCTGTATATTCACAATGGGTTAGCAAACTACCTGTTTATTGAAACTTTCAAGCGATACAACATCCATTGGTAACTTTATATTAGCAAACTGTTATGCTATTAAATCTATTGTATGACTAAAGCAGAGAACCATTACTACACAGGGAGGACTGAACGTCACAATACCACCCACAGGATATTATCAGGGGATAACGACGCTCCTAGTATATAGCCCTTAGTGCAATACATATCTTATCTATTCCCAAGTAACGATGCATCCATTTTCTCCGAGACTAAATTGCTGTAGACAAACCCGTGAAAACTGCATACGTGACAGTTTCATTTGGTCACGCTTAACCCAAACGTTGAATGAAATGTTGATAGTTCCGACGGCCACATTTAATGTTTCGTGACGGAGAACAGGTCATGTCAGACGATCTACCTAGTAATTCCACATTACATGTAAATCCGATAAATGAATAGAAAGTAATTATGGTAATTTGTCGGAATTATCTCATAAACCCGGAATCTACCAAATGAATTGACATCAGCCAGTCTCCTCGTGCGGAACGATTACATTATAGCAAATCGCACTACATAGATCAATGTCATTTCAAGTACCAGCTTTCAGTGAAAAAAAAGATAGGTTGACATATGTCATGGCCAAAGCGAATGACCGGACGGGACGGCTGGGTGAAGTCAAACTGTCAGGTAGACCGATAGGTAGTTGGCTGACAAACGTCAACTGACCAATAGATCGTAATTACGGTACCAGCTAGAAATACACATGCATATATATATACACATCTATACCTACCTACCTACCTACCTACACACATACACACACACACACACACACACACACACACACACACACACACACACACACACACAAATCGTTAAAAAAGACAGTCTGGTGACATTAGTCAAAGTGTTGGAAGACTATGTTGTAAAGTAAGTAGAGAGTTGTTGGTGAGTCTATCGATTTGCTGCTCTTTAGCTGACAATCTGGACACCACTTACATATAGAATCGGTAATCGATCCACCCTGGGTATGCACATATCTTTACAATATATCGACAAACAAGTTATAAACCGTGTCGTGTGTTGGCGTGCCCCCTGTTCACCTTCACTTGATATGGATGAAACACCTATTCGATTACTACTAAATGTTTGTATCTGGATACAATCGATGCATTCATGGGTTCCCACGTCTGACTTGCTGCTTTGCATCGAACTTATCTTATTTTTCACAAATGTTTGTCGTCATACAGAAAGTGAAATCGCTTGAAATAAATTCGAAGTGAAACAGTATTTGGATGTCATTTTAGTGAGAAATAATAATGAACGATGCAATATTTTAAATAATTTAAAAACAGGCTCATTATCAACTATCTTATTTGTTGTGGCCATCATTCTTACAAACAACACAGACACAGACACATACATACTTACACACACACACACATACATACACACACACACACACACACACATACATACATACATACATACATACATACATACATACATACATACATACATACATACATACACACACACACACACACACACACACACACACACACACACACACATACATACATACATACATACATACATACATACATACATACATACATACATACATACATACATACATACATACATACATACATACATACATACATACATACATACATACATACATACATACTTATACAAAAATACATGAATTTTAACAGACTAGACATGTCGACCAATTGAGAAATAACAAAATATATTATCAACCCTTACCTGGTACTAAGACTTCGATTTACGGTGTTGAAATAGTTGTTCAGTATTAAACGTCAGACAATTATTACAACTGCATCACTTTATTCATCTACGACTACATAAACCTGTTCTATTCACATAGTAATGACAAATGTCTTAGTTTTCAAACAGTCACATCTTACTAATTATGTACTAGACGTCACTTTGGATGGCTACCTTTCTATGAATTCACTGTTCTAAATTTAAACTTCTGCGACCAATATACTTTCGTATACGAAACTGTTTAATATTTAACTGAAATATGTTGTATCTAATGAATAATAAACACTATCAATAATTACTATTATAAATTATATAGCGTTTGTAATTTTTATCGGATGAGATGCTTCTATCACTTACAATACTTTTGAGGTCGACACACCATAAAAACAATGGAGTGTAAGCACTAAACAGGAAAGGGGAACTTAATGCGTATCGACAACTACGGTATTATGTGAAAACTGTATATATAATGTATATATACCTTATCGTTCTATGCAAGAAGTGCTTACGTGTAGAGGAGTGCTTAACTTTGTATACTTCGTGACGGGAACTACCTTACTAACGTTTATTTTTGCTTAAACACTTCTAATTATTTAACAATACTGACAGCAACGTTGTCGAATTGATATTACGTCGCCCAAGAAAGTGAAACCTTCATCACAGTTATTCACACGTTAGATTGTAATAATATAAAAAAAATGCGAATTAACACCATTTCTATCACTATTTGATGTCAAGATCTATTGCCTAAAGACGGAGAATAAACATGACAGTTTTTCTCTGTATTCGTTCTTTTCTAACGTGTAGCAGCAAATATGGCATTAATGGTGAAAATACGAGGAATTGCGTCGCTCAGCGGGATAACAATTATATCAACACTAGCTTTAATCTAATACTGGTAAATTTGATAAAAACTGTGCTCCAGTTCGAAAATGAGCGGGACTTGTCCGTGACGAAGGCATTAATGAATTTAAACACCAGTTTGTCGTTCGTCTAGTCGTCTCATGCTACACTATCACACTTCAAAATTACTTTTCACTGTCACTCCCAGTGTGAGACTCGACGTGGGGTGATATTCCCTGTTCTGCCTCCTTATCGAAGCACCAAATTGACCGGCGTGAGACGCCTGTGTGATGTACGTAGTTCCGCCTTATAATCGTAGATTCAAAAAAAAATTGACAAGGTCCCCAATGTTGTCTATTATATCAAAATGGGCATGGAGTCGTTGTTTTGCTAACTCCCTGCTGCGGCAAGATATCGTGCCAATGTTCTATAACTTTTCTGTATGTAATTTCACAGGTTTTTTATGCTGTCTCGGCAAAAGAATTGCCTGGAGTTGCCGTAGGCTACTATTTTGTTAAGAGATGTTTGGTTGTTTGCAAGACTTTTCACTATTGTCAGAAATAGATTGAAGTGATAATTACTGTATTTTAAAATACCTATGCAGACAACAATTTTAACTGACAAAAACCGACACAATAATTTATAAAAATCGTTTTTGGGATAAGTAGTTTTACACTTTTTCACATTTCAAGTGTGATATGAGATGTTGAGTTTCATTTCCAAAGTTTATAGTACTCTACTGGCAAACCTACCAAAGAACATTAATGTATAGCGACTTTCAACTTTGATGTTTTACTCTGGTGTTTAGACATAAGCGTAATTCCTTTAGGTTTTTTTTTACATTTGTATGTATACAGATCCAAGGTTTCAAATGTTAGAATGTTCGTGGGTTTGTTGGAACGAGTTTGTTTAAATTCTGAGATTGTGTATTTGTAGTGAGAGCAGGGAATTTTAGATTTTAAATGTATTGTTGTGAGCATAAATAAGATGTTTGGTATAAATATAGCGATCACGTAGTTGAAGTAGATATAGTATAGTAACACACACATCATATCATATGTCCATTGGATCGTTTCCATGTGTAAAGTTGTTATTGAAGTGCATACTACTTTTGTAAAACAGAATACAAACACATATACATACTTACACACACACACACAGACACACACACACAGACACACACAGACACACATACATACATACATACATACATACATACATACATACATACATACATACATACATACACACATCCATACATACATACATACATACATACATACATACATACATACATACATACATACATACATACATACATACATACATACATACATACATACATACATACATACATACATACATACATACATACATACATACATACATACATACATACATACATACATACATACATACATACAAAGGAGGAGGAAAATCGTTCCGTCTCGGAACGCTGGAACCCCTTGGAATTAATAGATTATTTACATTATTTTTTGACCAACTACGCTTATTCTATCTTTCAGGCGTGTTATATAGGGTTCTTTTGGTGCGTGTGAATTTTACACGTATAACCGTCAATCTCGCGCGGTTGTCGTTCTATTCCATAACATTCAGATATAGTCTATAGTCAGGTATCAACCAACTATGTCGAGCCTTGAATACCTTGAAAAAGAATTTTTATTCGAAACGACGAATTGCATCTATTTATTCGGAATGACTCACTCGTTCCTATTGCATTTCTTTTTTTCCTACACATACATACATACATATATATATATATATATTGACATACAGAAACACACGAATTTTAACAGACTAGAACAAATAGCTATACTAGTATATATACTGCTAGGAAGACTATGAATACATAAAACCGTGGTTACAGATCAATAAGAGAAGGGGAAAGACACGTGTCGGGTCCATTATGGCTGGCATTTTTACTTTTTTGATGGACATTATTCAATTGCATTAATTAACAAAATAAATGAAGAATAGTATAGCGTATTTTAACAATGAATAGGGAAGGAAATGTAAAACGGTAAGAGATTGAAAGGGCAAGAATAGAACCCCCCAGGGAACAACACCTCACTATACAGCCATCTTTGAATGTTTCAAATTACTTCATTTGTTGGCTATTATACAAAGTTGAGTCGTACAGGGTACTGTATCGACCACTGTGTCTATGATTACTGTGCCAGTGTAGCGAGTGCCGTAAGGAATGTGATAATGTGTATTCTCTACAGCATATTTCTACATTTATCGGTCATTCAGGGTTCAAATATTATAACCCAAAAATTATTAGATCGACTTGAAATTTTCATATCACTCACTACCATACAGAGTTGGCCATTTTACCTATGGAATGTCCAAGCTGTCGTTATGCATAAATTAAAAGATCAAATTTCTGAAGTACGGTAAACAGAACAGAGAAAGTAACATGAAGCTTACTGATCCGTTTTTGAAATTTTAAAAATTCATGACAGATTTACACCTTCACACAACAATTAAAAGTACCAGAACCACTTGCAATATATTCACAATATAGAATTCTACTGTTAGAAAAAAGTTACATTACATTTACACATCAAGGGGGCAAGTTTGAAATGTTTAACTTAAGAATCTCTAAACATAAAATATTGATATATCACTGTAAACTGAGATCCCTGTCTGTAATTTTTAAAGTAGTCATGTGTAATATTTTTATGAATGATTATGTCTATGAATGTTCTATATGAAAGATTATGGATCATTATAATAAGCCCAATAAAACAATAGTTATTAAAACACACACGCACACACACACACACACACACACACACACACACACACACACACGCGTGCCAGAACCCACATATTTGCCCCATGCATTATTGTCAAAAAGATTGTTTATACACAATATGATTTTTGGCATACCCAAGGTTTATACTCTGCCTATTTAGTGTCTTCCCGTTGGTTGCACATTCATTAACGGACTATGAAGATATTATGTTGATGGTCATAGATAGAGGTGAACAATTACCACGTTCTTCCTATGTACGTACTGCTTTCAAATTGTAACAGTCACTTTGGATGCTATTTTTTGTTTGAATACCAAAATGACACAAAAATCGTAAATCGATGTTCAGAGGTTAAAAATATGTCACAATATATCTGGCAGGATATTGTATATTTTGATTAAATGAATATATAGATTTATGAATTTAGAATAACTTAAAAAGCCAACTTAAAGAGTTACGTGTAAATTTAAAGAGTCGAACTTATTTATGTTGACTGGTGTTTCCATGTACAATATAATAACATAACATGGTGACTTAGCAATAGGAATAAAACACGTTATTGTTCTAATTTTAGTTTCCTGAACTAAGCTTAGTTGACCAAGATTGAAAGTGTGCGAGAGCAATTTGGCGACTTTGATAGCATTTCAGTGAATTTTCGACTCGCTTCATCTCGTCGCCATCAAAGTATTAGCGGAGAATGGAATAGGGAAAAAAGACATTATGCTAGAGGTTGTAAAGTGGGGTATTAGTTCAGCTACTATTATCTCGGTTGGCAACTTAATCAACCAGAAAAAGAAAAAAATAACTTGACTCATTAAATGCTGAGGAGAAATGTCAAGTCACGAGCTGAAGGTAACACCCCGTTTTTCACATTTTATCTTCATTTTTAACAAGACTCCCTAGCTGTCATACTTCAGATATCTTTTCATGGCTGCCTTTCATTGTGACGTCATTGACATACTCACAAACAATGTTCTTGATATCGAGCTACTTGAAAATCTACAGGTCAATTTGGTAGTGAGTTAAGCAGTCGGGGTTTTTAGATTCGCTGCATGAGTTCAGTCAATTTACACTTGATGATGGGCCTATTATCCCTATGATTTTTCCTGTAGTGTTATTTTATCCAATTCTAGACGCCTTTCATAGTAAATTACTTATTTTTCGTGGCATGTTGATACCTACCTTAGCATTCTATGCTGCTCCCACTTCACGCTTTGACCTAAGCCACCGTTAACTATTAGTTTACCCGTCACAATTATTAAACAGAGTTAGAAAACTAGCAGGCTATATTTTGGTCTCCCCTTGGCAATTGCGATGTCTAGATTTAGGGAGGGGAGAGGGCAAATGCTGCAGAGCCGCCATGTAAAAAGGTCATATTAATTAACAATGAACGTACTTTTTTTCTCAATGTTCAATTATTTCCCTCGAAACGTATTTCTGTAACCTTGCATGTAACTACAACGGTGGGGTGGGGGTGGGGGTGGGGGTGGGGGTTGAATTAGAGTTAGAGTTTACCGATCAAAGCAGTAGAAATGTCCTGTTTAATAGCTACATGTAATGTCAGTGAATAATATTCAATATGAACGAACGAGAAAACAGCAGATGGGGCAATTCCCTAATAAAAATATGGAACATCATGGGTGTAGCATGTAGATCGGCAAATCGATTACCACATGGAAATACAAATATAGTAGAGGTTTTAAACACAGACAAACCATGAGACCTTGTCAAGCATCAAAATGGCCCACAAGATCTTTATTTTCGGTCGTTCCAAAATTTCAAAGACCTGCCGTTCTCTTTGTCGGAATGAATCAGGGCTGTAATGATCGAAGCATGGTGATTGCCATTATGGAATATTTTACTTTTCATGTAATGATTTAGCAGTCGTTTGGTCGAAAATATCGTTTTTTTCACCAGAAGGAGATCAGGGACTATTTATTCACCGATCAACATCTGGGCACAATCTCGGTGACAAAACAATTATTGCTTCCATACGGGGTATTCACTTATTCGTTTCGATTTTCATCTCACTTGCAGAGTCACCACTCATCAAGCCAATGTAGACACATTTCAAAGAGAAGTGTAAAAGTGTTATTCCTTTTCATAATGGCACCGCAGACAACACGTGGTGGGTATTATATGTAGTGGGTATGACACATAGTCGGCGTAACATGTGATGGGCATAACACGTGGTGGGCATAACACTTGGAGGGCATAATACATGGTGGACATACGGCGGGCAGAACACATGGTAGGTATACCACATGGTGGGGATAACACATGGTGGGGATAACACATGGTGGGCATAATACATGGCGGGATAACACATTGTGGAGATAATACATGGTGGGCATACCACATGCTGGGTATAACACGTGGTGGGTATAGCATGTGGTGGGTATAACAAGTGGTGGGTATAACACGTGGTGGGTATAACACATGGTGGGATAACACGTGGTGGAGATAATACATGGTGGGCATACCACATGCTGGGTATAACACATGGTGGGTATAGCATGTGGTGGGTATAACAAGTGGTGGGTATAACAAGTGGTGGGTATAACATGTGGTGGGTATAACACATGGTGGGTATAGCATGTGGTGGGTATAACAAGTGGTGGGTATAACACATGGTGGGTATAACACATGGTGGGTATAACACATGGTGGGTATAATACATGGTGGGGATAACACATGGTGGTGATAATATTTGGTGGACATAATACATGGCGGGATAACACATGGTGGGGATAATACGAGGTGGGCATACCACATGCTGGGTATAACACGTGGTGGGTATAACACATGGTGGGTATACCACATGGTGGGCATAACACGTGGTGGGTACTGGGCATTGGACATGGGCATAACGCATGGCTGGCTTAACATATTGTGACAGGAGAACAGAAAACCTGACTGCAGAGATGGATAAAATAGAATTATGAATATCCTGTATGAATTTAACATAATGAAACATTGTAATGGAGTCAAAGGTCATTATTTTATTTTATACCGAATCTTTGTTTCGATTTCTTCTAACGAACTGAGAATAATATTTGATATGTGATGAAAAATATAAAACTGTAATACAGTTTCCGATATGTGTAGTGTCTGTAAGAAAGTAAAGGTAGTGTCTGTAAGAAAGTAAGTAAATAAGTAAAGGTAGTGTATGTAAGTGGGTAAAGGTAGTGTCTGTAAGTAAAGGTAGTGTCTGTAAGTGGGTAAAGGTATTGTATGTAAGTGGGTAAAGGTAGTGTCTGTAAGTAAAGGTAGTGTATGTCTGTAAGTAAGTAAGTAAGTAAGTAAGTAAGTAAGTAAGTAAGTAAGTAAGTAAGTAAGTAAGTAAGTAAGTAAGTAAGTAAGTAAGTAAGTAAGTAAGTAAGTAAGTAAGTAAGTAAGTAAGTAAGTAAGTAAGTAAGTAAGTAAGTAAGTAAGTAAGTAAATGTAGGATCTGTAAGTCTGTCGGCCAGTCTGTCTGTCAGTCAGTCAGTCAGTCAGTCAGTCAGTCAGTCAGTCAGTTAATCTGTCAGTAAAGGTTAGTTAGTGTCTGTAAGTTTTGTTTATAGACTTTAATTTGTGAATAAACGTACATGATACATGATGTGTCAGTTTTCCCATTTATAAGATCATAACATATTTATAATTCATATCTTTAATATAATACCATGCTTCAGTAGTTATACAAACGTTAGATTCGTATTTGAATATGAATATATGTGTTCTTAGAGAGAGTAGAATTCATCGTCGTACAGTGATGATTGCCTGACTGCGAACTAGGCATGGGCTACAAATATAGATAGACAAAGCCATGAATCATGAATCAGCTCTCGAACACTGTGACTAAATGAACTAACAATGGGGGATTGAAGTGATACATATAAAGTAGATGAGGGGCAAGCAGACGTACTTGTCAGCTAACAATGGTACGAGAATGCGCTGAATTGGTCCTACTTTCAAACTGACAAAATAGTTTAGAGTCGAGTACGCCATTAAGATTTACTCTAACAGAGTGACTAATGGTATTCCACTATCTATGGTGTCTACAAACTCGACCCATTGCACTCATCCTCAACATATCAGTTAAAATCTACACCTTTACATTGTAAAAGGCAAAATGTCAAGCATTTTGAGTCAAGTTACCATGATTTGTCTATTTATTAAATTACTGACAACGGACTGGAGGCATTGTAGTTGGTGTGTTAGGCGTTAATAGAAGTACAAGATGACATGACACACACATAGTGCCATGGTGCCGAATACATACATCTTCATCTTTAAAACGTCTATGCCATTTGGTGCAGCAATTCAACATGATTCCGTCTTTTAGATGATATTAATGATGTCATACGTATCACAAGTACGAGTTTCCTCCAGTAAATCACCGTTTACATCAATAAATGTATAAAGTGGGCAAAGAGCGCTCGTATTGTATTGTATATCAGCCCCACGGCACTGAGTATTGCTAATATTACCCGTTCCACATCTAATAGTTAAAGTGTACTAAACCTAGCTGCTTTTATCATCCTAGAGGAAATAAAGACCCGTCACTGTTATTTTTACCCGGGGCTACAACACATTACGATACTATGCTATCTCACTATTTCCTACAGTTAGCGTTTCCTGGTCTTTTTACAACAATGTTATTATTAGCGTATTAACCCCAGACTTCAGTCTCTTTAACGTACACTTATCGCCCAACAATTTTATTGAGTAGTCATCATAAAAATACGACTTGTCACAAAGCTTGTTCACCAGATTTATCTGACGCGGGTTCATTTGTCTGCCAGTAGTTGATTTGCCTTGACATTTTCATCACCAACATGTCTCTGTGTCCTGTCTTGTCTTTAAGGTACTTCTATCGACGTTAGCCTGTCAACTCTGTACTGTACGTTTCTGTCTGCTTCTCTGACGGAGTTTGTCAGTCATTATTTTTGTCAATGATTTCTCTGTTTCTGTCTCTCCATGTCACTGTCTGGCTCTTTCCGCCTATCTTTTTCTGTCTGTCTGTCTGTCTGTCTGTCTGTCTGTCTGTCTGTCTGTCTGTCTGTCTGTCTGTCTGTCTGTCTGTCTGTCTGTCTGTCTGTCTGTCAATTTAAAGATAAACAACAGAGATGTCTTTGAAAAACAGTATTAAAAACAGTTGTAAAATTGATATAATATTTTTTTTTACAAACTGATGAAAATTCACCATCTTTGTAAACCAATTGACAGCATAGCTCTTTGTAAAATTAGCAATGTTCCTACCATCTTTATTCATTCCAGTATGAAGACATTTCTTAAGTCGACACGCCTGGCATTGGTTGCGATGAGCCTTGTCTACCGTACACATACCCGTACCAGCTTGACATCTAGACAACAAAAGTAAATTAAAGGGCTTATTATATATGCAAGCAATATTGAATATTATCAATATTGAATTCGTTATAATAGAGACATTTCAATCATCCCAGATAGGAAATTACAACCATCATTTTAATATCATAATATTTGTTTAGGAAGATTGGCATTTGATGTGTCAAATGATATATTATGTGTAAATGCAAAATATCGCTCATCAAGGTGTAATAGATATGTAATAATCATCGTCATCACTCGGGTAAATTAGTCTTGTAGTGTTACACAAATAAACTAATATTGAGAGATGAGATGAAATTATAATGTAAACACGTAGCCATCTAATGTGTTGGAGTAGCAGAAACATTCCGAATACTTTCACCAATGACTTCATACACTATCGCTATTTTCGCAACAAACTAATCAATAAAATGTTGATAATAATGCCATATTCAAAATTTCATCAATGTTTTCTCCATACTGACGTAATTGATGACGTAGCGAGGTGACATGTCTTGAACTGAAGATGATAGGACCATCGCTCAATTATGGTGTTCTCACTTAGAGAGAATATCTATTTGTTGGTTGTTATCTCCAGAACATTAACTGATGTGTGAAATTTCCGCAAACATATTCTTGGGTTAAAAAGAAGGTGTATCGGAAATTCATCTCGGAGGAAAATGGTGTGTAAGAAATAGATACATTAGTTTATTGACTGTTAACAATTGTAAATAGTTTAACAATACGTTTACATACTGAGACTCTATTCAGTTATCCATTGAACCTTCGACGGTTCCTATCGGAATTCATCAACAAACTAGTATTTATCATTAGGTCTACTAGCATAGTACTGTGACATTGTTTGACATTAGTTTTACATGGGGTCAGAGTTCAGACGGCTTGCTTTATAATACACAGTGTCAGTATTGTACAATGTGACTATTTCATCTTCTATATACCATCGAATTCATACCATTGGAATGTATCATTCCACTTTGAGCAATTACATGGGATGTTTTTGATGAGGTCTGTCATTTTTCAATGTTTTGCGGGTCAGAATGTCAGTGCGTTCTACGTGTTCCGATAATTACCTGTAGATCAGTTTTCGACGTACACTTCTTTTAAAGAATCCACTGCATCCGTTACAAGCATATATCCCATAATGTTTACCGCTACTGACGTCACCACATACCAAGCAACTCAATCCAGGTGTGGCTCTCTTAGAAGAAGGAGCGTGATTGGCTATCGCGGAGCTGAAACTTGTTGGGATTGCTGTAACCGTAGGTGTGCTCGGCGGCGTTGAGACCGATACAGTACATGGCGTAATCACTGAAATAAAGTAAAAACCACACAGAATAAATCCTTTAACGAAAAAACAACAAAATTCTGGTCGGCAGGTATTAATTTTTACGATACATTTAACAACTGTCGCCTTCGCATTTTGATTCCATCTGGTATCCGTACGTTGGTACGCTCTGATAGAATAGTATTTTACGTTAAGTGGTCTGACGATAATACAAATCCTTGCGATTTAGCATTTTACACAGGCACCCATCACGGGCTACATTCAGACGAGATGTTTTAAAAGCTCCAAGTTGTGTACATCTCTACGAATTGCTTGTTCAAGCGTAAAATGTGCTGGTGTTTTAATACATGACGTACTGGTTAAACTGCTGTGGAAGATATTCAATTGAACATGTGATTAAATAGGAAAATGCAAGAATAAAACTTCAGACAGGCTTAATGTAAAAATAATTGTGCAAATCCCCAGAAAATACTGGCGACTTTAGTATGGTTGCAATCCTTTAAGTGAGACATGCTTTTCTCAACTTTGTTGTGAAAACAGCGTTGATGAGAGATGGAAACGTAAATTACATGACGAATGAAATTCCAGAGTAACGATACGAAGCGCTGTCCTCATAAGTCTTACCACTACGTAGGCTAGCATGTTATAAGTATATAGTCTGGTGCAGGTATGCTTTGGGACATGGTTTACATCAAACAAATCACTGTATACAGCAATAGTATCATTTTCATATGTGATAGCATGAACATTCACCAATACGGGATAATGTCCACAAAAAATAAAAACATAACCACTAATCTGGTATCATGATGGTAAAGGAAACTCCCAACAAACCAAGTGGGTTTTAGAAACCGGTGCGCCGTATTTTCTAGATGCCTAGTAACCAAACTGTTACAAATGTACAACTCAGTAAAGTGACCGATCACAACATCAGTTTAACGCGTCCATCGAAATATTTCACAAAATTATCCCAGCTTATAAAACGATATCAGACTGGTGTCATATGAAATAAACAACACTTTATCGACTATTGTTTTATTTCATAACGGTGATCAACCTAGTAACTCTGTTTTGGCATAAAATCTACAATTGAGTATATTTTGAACCAAGGAAGTATGACTTGTAGCTGTTTAATTCGACATCTCAAGTTAGTCTGTACGGTGGATAGTGTTTGTATGTCTACAACGATTCACTGAGATATGTTGTATATAAATATCATTTGTCTGTCTATTTTAAACAAGACACAAGGAAAACGAACAACACAGCCTTCCTTAAATGTCTAGTATACCTGTCTCTTCCAGTTACTTGCTTTAAAGTTAACAAATCTATATTTCTCCATAATGATAAGACACGGTTGATAACAATCTAGGAAAATATTAAACGAATCAGGAGAACACTTGTAAATGGAAAAGCATGGAAAGTATTTAGGAGGTTGGACTCCACGTCTCAGATCCACGACAAGTTTCCTATCAAAGAGGTATTTCAATTATTGAAAAATTATGGAATAATTTATACCTACATTTATTGGGTATTTTTTTTATATCAAAAGTCCAGCGAGACTTCAGGTTTGTGACTCGAGGACAGTTTTATTTAAGATTTATGGGGGTCAATATTAAAAATACATGAAGTCAAATAGTACTCAGAATACGAACAGAATTATTACTTAAGTGTAAGCTTAATATGGTTCAAAGTACATTAAATGCATTGTCTTCCTTTTCTCGTAAAAGAAGGGTTGGTCATTATAGATTAACTATAGTAATGCAGAATCTTCAAATATTACCGTTAAACGGGATACTGGATGTTTGCCATATCCGCCATTCCACTCTCTAAAACATGTACAGCCATGGTATAATATGGGTCCCTGCATTTGACGAATTATTTCCTCAATATTTGATTAAGTTGTGCGTTTTATTTCGTGTTTTGATAGGAAATAAAATGGTTGTTTTGAATAACGTGATAAGGTATGTTTAAGTATAAGGTAGAACCATAAGAAACCATCGTCTTTCAAAGAGGAGATCGGACCATCACCTACGGTTACATAGTTTACATAATGTGATGAATGTATGATATCAGAAACCATATAAATCAAATAGACATCGGTATATCATGTCAAGACATTTAAACCAAATAGACTCTAACAAACAACTTGAGGTGAGACTCTCATATTCCATTATTCACAAATTCTCCCCTTTGTCAAACTGTACGAAGTTGAATAGCGTCCGTTGTATATTTCTTTGTTACGGTTGCATCTGACTGCCCGTGTTGTCGCAAACAATCCACATAACAGCATTCGTCAACAAAAAACAAACATTTTGTCCGTTTCCATGTTAATTTCCAAATAAAGTATACAATTTGTATAAACAATGTGAGTCGTTACTGATAGATACATTAATGGGGTGATTGTGATATGTGAAGTGCTAACAGCGTCATTTTGGAAGCCTGTTGTAGTGGCATTTCACTTTGATTTCCATGTTCGTGGTGTTAAATCATTTATACGGACTAAAGGAAGTCGGCGACAAGCGAACTACTCGTGAACATTTCCTTAATGTCCATCCCTGTAGGTCTCTTTAGAGCGTCATTAGCTAACTCTGTCTTTATCAAATATTCATTGAAGTATGTGTGATTTTAGGCAGATTTGGCGTCGTCAATTAAAACTGCCATGTACTCATTCACCTTTGTGCTCTAGGCTTTGTTAATTCACGCACCAAGTATGAAGTTAGATGGATAAAATAATAAAGAGTAACGTTTGAGTGCATGTCTGTTTAGTGGCTGCAGTAAATCGAGCCCTTTTTGGTCGATAGCTTCTTGAACAGAGTGAATTGAAATGGAAGGGCCAAGACAATATTGATTGAACCTTCATCAACTCCGTAGACTTGCCATGGCGAGTACGGTTACCTGTATCATACTATCTAATTGTCCAATATCCAAATGTCTCATCCCTGCTGCGTATACGCTTCTTTAAGTCGCCTATTCGATAAATACTTTGACACGAATCGATATAATGTAAGCCTGGCAAATTATTTAGTGCGATGACAGTAAGTGTTTATACAAAGATATCATTCTATATAGAGATCTCATTTTCACGAGTTTTCTTCAATGACTTTCTTTTTAGTATTGCGGAGGAAAATCTGCATTTTCCCCCTTAATTTTGCATTTTTTAACGATTTGTTTCAACCTTGTTCTATATTTTTGTACAATCAAGACTTTAAAAGGAAAATTTCTGTCACACACATATTGCTGGAGTGTAAGCATTTTACCGCCATTGTATTTTAAATCACAGCAACACAGAATCAAAACGGGAAATTTAAATGGTGGAGAGCGAAAAGTTGTTGACGAATATCTCTAAATTAAACACGTGAAATATCAATGGGTCGTCCTCGTGAAGAGAATGACGTATCTTAACTGATTGTTTTCATCCAGAAATGTCGTACCGTTTGAATGAATGTTAGCTCAAATTTGTGACGCCAGAAGTCTGCAAATATTTCATCACGGTAGCTTATATTTACTAATTCACAGCTACAAAAATTCTCTGAAATCAAAAAGGGCATGTAATTCATTACAATACTGTGCACCTTACACCAGCAACTTAATCTAATTATCATTCAATGTTTTTTCTGTTCAGATTAATTTCTGCCTGAAAGATTACATGATTTGATTTTCAACGTTTTTTTTATATTTTGACTGTGACTCTCCGACTCGGATAAACCACTGATTTAATCAAGCATACTCTGTGTTGTAAGGCTGGCATATTTACTTTATAGGAAAACTCTATTGGGTTTGTTTGTAGTGTAATCTTTGCTGGCTGTGCTGTAACAACTTTATTGATATCGATATTGATCTTCGCAATGGTCTCCAGTTACCTTTTCATTCTCTGCTAGTCTGCGTGTTTCCAATGTAGTCGGCAGTCGATAACTCAGCCCGACATGCGCCCTGTTTATCTAGGTACTTGCCTCCCGAGCAACATTTCCCACATTAAAACCAAAACGTGGTCGATATTCCGTTAATGCACATCGTGTTCATAACACATGGGGTGATGTCATTCGAATATTGGATTTTTCACAGAAAATTATGATTTTCCCGACACCTATGCTTTTTAATGATTTTCGTTCTGTCTGGCGTTTATGATTCATTGCTCCTTCACTTATCAATACGGAACATTATTTCGATACTGCAAAAGTCGCCTCTTTCATAAGGACAAAATGCTACCGTATATTGAACAGAAAAAAAAATTAACAAAATAACGGCAAAGAAAAAAAAGGTGGAAATAAACACATCTAGATATTATTTGTTAACATCTTTGGTCATTGTCTGATATCTGCCTTGTTGTAAGCTCTGCTGTAAGCAATATCCGCTGGCGATTGATTGCTATTTTCTGATATATGCACCACAAGACCAAATGAAAAATAACGAAAATTAAGTTATCTGTAAACGGTTCTTGCATATTGCAAAAGACTCGTATCGTGTGGCGGTTGATTTAGTTATTGCTTACTTAATTCTATTGTCTCGTTCTTTGATCGAAACGTGGCTTAAATTAGTCGGCTGAAAATGAGGTATATATACCCATAGGTAGTGCTACTTGATATCAAATATGTGTAAAATTGAAAGAGCAATATAGAGAAGATTGATACACCGGTATTGCTACAGTTGTACACACCACTTGAAGATAATGGTATTGTTGATTTCCTGGACAATTTCCTTTTGTGGCGGTAACGAGAGAATGGAAGGAAAAACGACTAGGTAAATGAAATCAAGTTATTGAAATGTACATCTACCCTCAGATCTCGTCGCGTTGATGAAATCTCTATCTCTATATTAGTATTATCCCATTTCAATGAAATCGTCTTGCTAGTGTCATTACTAATCGACTCCCAATCTTCACTCACTAATATTATTAAGAATTTAATATCGAATCCCCCAATTGTGTTAAATTTTCCAACCAGCACATAGAAAGAAATTATCGTCACTATACTTGTGCCCCAAAGCACCTAATAATTTGACCAGATATTAAATTATGGTAACGAAGTAGAAAGACGTTATGGCATGTATATTAAAAAATAGACTAAGGCCTGTGATAGTTTGATTGTGATATGATGGGAAAAGTAGCATACGTGTGGTGCTGGCATACATGTCTATTGTGTACTGTATTGTGTGCTCACTATTTATCTATACTGACAACTCATTGTATCAAAGAAGTCGAGTAGAAGAGATACTAAAAGCAGACATACTTTCATTTCCTTGTCAAATACAACGTGTTTGATAAATTTCCCTCCTCAAATACCGATACATATTAAATGGACAAGAGATAACTGACCAATTAATAACATGTTAGTTGCTGACTCTATTGACAGACTATATTATTAAGTTGTGTGTTGCTAGGCTCTCATTTGACAATGTCCGATCTGAACACTTAATACTACGTATTATCATGAGCTTTGCTGTTTGAAATCCGTACAAACTCCGGTATTGACTCGATTTCCTGTGGCTTTTACCTTCATTTCCTCCACCGTGGCGTTTGAATGCGTTACTGTTGACGAGAACATCCCGTTCTGAGTCAGGGACAGGAACTGTATATACCCGCAATGGATAATGTTGGCATGCCTGTTATTAACACTTAAGGACCCAGGCTTTGTTATCTACCCAAATATAATGTATGATGTTATGCATATTAAATCACGTTATACATTATTATTTCATTGCATAGAAAACAGCTGCAGAAGGGTTCTATCAAATATATATTTGTCATTTTATCATACTAAATAGCAAGGATAAATGCGATCTATTGGCAAGGGACTCATCATTAGAAATGCATAATGAGAACAAGTCAACGTTATTGAAGTAATGTCGAAAATTAAAAGTACTTTATGTTGCCATATCCGTGTCTTTAATATAGTCAGTCATTAAAAATTAAAGACCTTTCTATGAAATTGAAGAATATAAGCACAGAAGCATGGCAAGGTTCGGATGAAGTTTCTAAATTGAAAGTTATGGTTGAATGGCATTGAATGGTTGCCATGTCGTACCGACACGACTGTCATATAAGTGACATGGAACCAGGCTTTTAGTAAAAAAAAGAGCAAAATTTGATGGTGGGAGGTAATGTCACGGGGTCGTTTAATTGTTACTACCTCTAATTTTACTAATGGCGATTATTGGAAACATGGATGCGACTCAAATGTCTCGCTGTAACCACGTGAAAAGAAAGATCACCACTAGAAGTCGTTTAAAATCTGCCGAAAATACCATCAATGTAATGAGTCTGCTGCAAAACGATTACTGACGTTATTGTGAACTATAGGCAGTCGTCTATAATACCGGATTCTAGCTAAGGCGGATTACTTTAACCAGACCCCATCCGTGATGATGAATTGGGAAGCTAACATTAACAGAAAACAGAAGACAGGAAAAAGCAATAAGGGGTTCTACCGAGATTAAGATGAGAACCAATCACCAGAAAAGTGCGTGAAAACTCACAAATGCCTAAAGTGGTACATATAGCAAATACATACCGCGACGATATTATGCCATATCCCTATAACGAGACAACGCTGTTATTAAACAGAAAACGTTTTTTTTTTATAAAACTGCACATCAATTCAGTTAAACTTTATTTTTGCTATTACGTCCATTATAACAAACATACAATCATCGCCAGTTGTTGTGAAGTTGGCAACGATCACATTCGTAGAGTGATAGATTACTGATCTATGAAACCATTTTTTTCATATCATTTTTAAATTCATAATTTAGGAGAAATTGTCTTACCAGATAATGTATCCATGCTATCGGAGTCCATTGTTGACTTGGCGTCGAGTTACTTTCGGTACGACTGGTGAAAGAACAAAAATATCATCTGATTATATAGATAGCGGTCTGCTTAACTACTTCAACGACAAAACACTCGAGTTCACCACAGCCTGGACCAATCAAATAACACGTCTCATGTGACTTCAATTACACCTGTTCATTATTGGCTATTCCTATTGGTTGTTGTCTTGACACTTGACAGCTTAACTGCATATCACTCGGCTCACCTTTTCGTTACACGAGCTTATTAAATATTCCAGTCAGCCGTTGGTTATTAAGCTAATTACTTGAGAATAAAACACCATCAAAGACCACTGTAATAACTCGACTGTTTCCTTGCCTCTGATCACTTCGACCAATTTCCGACAACAATTTTACACTTTCACCACTATATATGATATATTTGATGGATGGGAAAAGAAACCTTATGATGGTAGGTATGCTAAAAGTGAGTGAGCACCGCCTATCATCTTTTACACATATACAAACTACAGTAGTTACGCCTACAACATTAATGCAGAGTTTAACGCTTACAACCTTCAGCGAAACAATTGGGGGTATTCGACCAGATAGGGCCACAGCGAATGAAACACTGCTGTATAGATGCTTTCGATTCTACGTGTTGGTGTCGAGTGATGGAATAATTGAGAAGGATGTCTCTTCCGAAATATGGGTTCTGTAGAATACAGAGGACAAAGTCTTTTATCTGTACATGTTATTTTATCCACCATAAACCATGTGAGTCCAAACTGAATCATATGACAATTTTAGCAATACGTCGACTACTATAGCATAGAAAATTGCTATTATTATGATTCAAATGACCCATTAATTAAGTACTTACCATGGCAACGATTATATTGTTACATTTCCATCCAGCCATCCCAACGTTTAACGTTAATTGTGTGACGGCCAACTGCTGGTCGCTTGTTATCGCTTCAAAAGATCAACAATTGCGTCTAAATTTGTTCTGGGGATATCAATTTCGATTTCATACTACATATCAGTAGCTGTCAACTTCAATTTGTCGATAGCGATAACGGCGATTTACCAGTCACACCAAAATTATAGTTATCAAGTTCAAGATGTTTTTTGAATCAGATATTGTAACGCCAGATAGCTATCTTTGTCATGGTTTATCAGTACCTTCGTCTCAAGTGAAACGTTCATATGATATTGCAGTTTAGTTCTTTTGATATCAGTCTATCTAGTATCTTCAACAAGTCATGAAATTCGCTTTATGACAGCTGGTATCGACACACTGTAATCTTTGTAGCCTGCCAAGTTTCTACTCTCGCTACAAATAATCATATATGTCGAAAGATACAAAAAAAACCAGCTCTAGTTTGCCAAGATAATTGTAACACAAACGATCCAAAACATGCAACTACATTGACAGATAAAAAAATAAACCAACTAACACACAACAGGCAAATAAACTATTTCAGATGACAAGTCAATATAGAAGTAAAGATATGTGTGAATGGGTGGGTGAAGACTTTTAGACCTTCAGTTTGTTAAAATAAAACTAACCAATATTCAAAATATCAACTCTTCATATTAGTTTAAGGATATCATCACAGATGTTACTTGTGCCCATATCGAGGTCGGGGCAGCTGTTTTATGACAAGAAAAAGTTTTTGCATCCTTCTATTAATACAACACAAAGGATAACCTTAACATTACTCGGTGTACAATTTGGTGACTTACACAGAATAAAATTACTATTCACTTCGCTTAGATTAGTGGCAAATATGATGTAGAGGACTTTGAACGACAAAGTCTGAAATTCGTAGTTACACGCACCATACATGCCTTGATGTGCATTTTAAGAATCGATCATTGTGATGTATACATAACATAGGAAAATAGAATGCATTTTATCTGCCTACACAACACTTATGTTTACCCGTTTGTAGAATAATGATTTTAGATCGTTCAAATTCATAAAACGTCTTCGCTTCAAAGAAACTGTGTTACTTTCAATGTGTCACAGAAAGTCAGTAAATTGTTACCCTATCGAAATATGTTAATAGTTCTGATATTGCCTCTCAGATGTTTTCTTGAAATATGATGAAGCTTAAATTAGGTGGGTGTTTACATTTTCGTGTTTTTAAACATTTTCTGAAGACGTCCATTTTTCATAGTTTGAAATTCACCGTGTGTTCGTCATTTGTTATCGGGATTTATATGACGGGTGATGATGGCGGTCTCTAGTTGACAAGAGAAAGACTCACAACGTAGGCGATGTCTGTTGTTGTGCTGACTTTGGCACCTTACACGTTAAAACCGGTACATTACAGAGGTGTATAAACGGTAGGTACACCAAACAAAAGTACGAGTCAATTGAAAAATACTTGGGGCTCAAAGATAAACACCACAGCTGCTGGTAGTCGTCGGCCGAATATAGGATGAAATTAAAGAACAAATGAGCAAGCATGTTCCTGCTTTGTTGGTTCTATTATTCTAAGTAAGTGGATGATTTAACGAATGACTTGACGTGAAATGATGACGTCACAATGCTTAGTGACGTGGTGATGGTGCTCTTTGATGCCTACATAGCCACTGATAGTCAAAATGGTTACCTAGCGACAGCTTCTCAAGCATTCACCGTCCCAAAGACGTGTCCAGTAGCAGCGTGAGAAAGTAAAACCGTTTTAAAAAGAAGACAACCGTGTCTTACAACAGTTCTCGTGTAACCATTACGATTTGATAAATGGTTCGATAAAAATTCTCTCATGACCGTTACAACTTCATTAATCACCAAATCCACCCATTTAGCTCAGAACGTGTCAACATTGTATGACGTTTGTATAATCTATTTCATAGTTTAGTTTTATATTTCCATCAAAGTTTTTTCATGACTTTGATTTAAATAAAAACGTCTGACTAAACTAGTTGTTTTGATATCATTAAATTCTTTTATAACGATCAAATGATAAATTCCGATGTTTGATCAACAAATTCCACCGACTAACTATTCATGCAGTTGTCATGGTTATGTTGGATTGTCAACAAATCAAAAATTACCAATAAGATATGGTCACTGGTTTATACTTACTCAAAACAACAGAATAATTATGATTTGGCAATTAAATCATCGTGTTTCTGGAAACAAACACATTGTTCCAATTGCATGTATCTTAGAAGTACGTGATCCCCTCATCACATGCAAGTCGTCGATAAGTACAATCCGTAGCTAGAGATTCAAATAACTGTTCATTGTAAAGGAATATATGCATATATCACACCCCGGATGCTAATATCATCATTTGAGTAGTTGTGTATGTAAAGACTACTAGAGGTGTGTACTGGACATTTATGTACACCCTACAGATGGACTTTTCGATCCATTTTTCTCCCTTTTCACGCGTTCTATTTGCTCTCTCCAATCGAAATCCTCATTACTTGGTTCGGCGCTCAGACTGCAGTCCCAGAATATAAAACAAATATCTGTGGTTAGTGGTAAATTTAAAGTCCGAATAATTTGAATTTCTATAGTCTTATACAAGAGGCATAGGAAGGGGAGGTGAGGTGAGGGGGGACACTAAGGTGGTGTCCCAAGTAATCGCCTCTTCGAGTTGGGCATCATGTGACCTATGACCTTTCCTCTGTTGGCATCTAAACTATAAACGGACTTGTTAATTTAAATATCTAAAAATATACATATTCCTTTTATTCTCATGTATCTCCAAGAAGTGAAAAATGAAAAAGTACTCATTTTAACACGTTGTAATATTTTATTAGACATACGTTACCATGACTACAAATAACTTGATTATAATTGATGTATTTACTTGGGAACATTTTTCTAAATTAAAGATAATTTGTTGAACTATCAGCTGTCATGAGATAAAACTGACCGACATCTTTAATTTGATGCTTCAACTCCGATTTTCATTGCAATTTTTTGAACCTAAATCACTGAAATGAGAAATAACATAAAATCACAAGATACATCTATGAAAACACTCAATCAACCACTCCCCAATCATTTGACTGCGTATAAGATTTAAATTGAGGGGCTGAAATCCGAAGTGTATCACTTACGGTAATTATAGAATTTCCACAAGTTTTATTTTGCTTTTGGAGAAAATGAATAAAAAGTTCCATACTATTCTATTCTGTCTTTGTATTTTCAAATAACTAAGTGTTACGTCATACTTATCTTATTATTTTTTTACTTATCTTGTCGTGTTTACCTACTACTTGCGAACCCACCCCATAGCCTCCCAGAAAAAGCAACAACTTACAAGTACCCCTGATTCAGAAAACATATTATTGAAATCTGAAACAGTTCCACACAGAATGAATTTACAAAACTAGACAGACAAGATAATATACGTGAAGGTATTAAAATGAACGACTTACAAGTAAATGTAATTTTGTTTTTACATCATGTGTCAATAATAGGACTGTATGTCATCACAAATAATGCAAAGACGTGGGCCAATTTGCCGCAACAGATTGACAAGGAGTGTGGTCATCTCGTAATCCGTAATCAGGGATGGTATGATCCATGTTACCCATTACTTTAATAGTCTGCCGTAATCAGATAGATATCCTTCTATTCTGTCATACAGACGGTCAGGGCATTGCCATAGCAATTTATGATGTATTCATTGTGTTGCCAGAGGCGACTATAGCGAACTAAATTGAAATCATGGCCGACACGGAGATTAGGCTAGCTCTCAGTTCGCTGCCAGCCAAATATCCAACTTTAGCACTTCTTACTGGACTAGTGTCGTATGAAGTGAAAAACGAAATGAAAAAAATGGCAGTCGATATGTCAGATTAATCATTTCAGAAGATTAAAGTAACTTCTGATCCGCATAAAGGTAAAATTAATATAGCTTGCTAAGTTATTAAAAGCAGGTATTCTGTCCAATACGCCTGCACTGTTGAATACCGGGCTTACTGGTATTTGTCAGGGCGAGGTAAGGCAAGAAAACCAGTTAATTAATTTGTGATATCTCGTGATAAGAGATTAACAAAACCTTTCTGTAATATTGGATGAATTTTCAACAGTTAATCTGTACATGTAATACATTGAGTTTTTACCCTAAGTTAACCAATCAATGCGTGAAGATAGAATCTCTTTCACTCCGCGCTGGTTCGACTCTTTTTCACGTACGACTTTACGAGTATGTTTTTGCGATCGCTGGAAATAATGTTTATGATAATGCACCAAATTAACACAAATGTAAGAGGTATATACGGAGGTCCATGATCATCAACCCACTATTGGGTTAAATTTGAAAAACACATATTTCGTTAATTTCAGATCAATATGTACAGTTCACGTGTGGACAATAATATCTGCGATTCACGTTACATTTCCGGGATTTTATTGAAAGTTGTTATTTTAATTCTTAGTTCACTAAACTTCCTGTCCTGGCCCTGTTTATACATACACAATAATAATGAATACTATTCAGCATTTCATGATAATGAATACTTGTAATTCATCCGTTTTCCGTAAAAACAGTTTAGGCGCATACCGATAACAAAATACCAAACAATTTTTATCAACATTACTCTCTTTATTTATAAGTTTTGGGTTCGATTTAATTCTCAACATTTCTAATCTCAGCTTCACTGAAACATTGATCACGAGTTTGTAAAATTAGATCATGTCCAGTCGATGTAACTCTCTATCGTGCACACAATAAGGTTATCGCTCAAAACATAGTTAGAACTGAGATTTGTTCTTATTGCATGGCTTTTGTATGAGTGCATGATGGGAAGTAAGTTTGATAACACAAAATAGATAATGACATATCTTCAACTGATTTGAAACTGATCCTATCCTCGCTATATGTAATCATCAACATCGCTTTATTCGACTCGTTCTTTCCTCAATGTGCATTCATACAGACACATGGGTAAAAAAAAATAGGAAAATATATCGAGAATGGACAACGAAACCGAAAAAAAAAATCACATATTTATGTATCATAACTATACGGTGCTGATGTTTTGAAAATGGAATTATGAAGGACTTCCACTGAGATGTTGTTTGAACAGCAAAGCAAAGAATTACGCCAAACAGAAGCAGACAATCTTTCACAGTGCATGAAATAGGAACATATGGGATTAGTAAAATTCTCCACAGTTTAAATACAAGGAAATTGATTTAGAATATAATTTAGTCAGATGTTAGAGTTCAAACTGGAATAATTGTAGAGAGTATAACAGTGTGACTTCCATACTGTAATACATGATACAAAGAAACGGGTAAAGCATCGATATTGATCAATGTAACACGTGTACAGTGTGTGTGTGTTTTACAGATTTGTACGTTCAGATATGTAAACAATACTTGTTAGCAATCGATGGTAGGCTAATACTGACGACACACAATGAACAACAAAAATTTGATTGGCCAATACGTGGCACTATAAGTGTTTATACAACTAAATACCATAATATTGCTTATTATACATTCCACTTTTGCAGTTTTGATTTACATGTACTTTGTTCCCTGTTTATGTGATATATGATGTACTTGACACCATTATATGAACGATACAACTATAATTTATAAACGATTGGAAAAATGAGCGACTGACCAACAAACCAAACAAGGAACCAAACAACCATCTAACCAACCAGTCACTTCTCCTCCTCCCGATCCACTCACTCACTCACTCACTCACTCACTCACTCACTCACTCACTCACTCACTCACTCACTCACTCACTCACTCACTCACTCACTCACTCACTCACTCACTCACTCACTCACTCACTCACTCACTCACTCACTCACTCACTCACTCACTCACTCACTCAGTAAACGAATCAAATCAGTCAGTCAGTCTGACAGTGAATCAGCTAATCAATCAATGAATAAAATCGATCGATCGGCAACCAATCAGTCAAATCACATATCAATTAGCATTCAATGAACCTAGTTACTTTACCGACCTACTGACTTGCCAAACGAATGAGTAGAAGAATGCATTATTGAATGAATGTAAAGGCATCGACACCCTTCATGGTCAATAGGTCTGTACATACACTGAGTGACAGGAGATTATACACAACATTAGTTGACTAGATAAACGAATAGAAGTCAATACAAAACATTTCATATGCAATTTGAAAAGAGTTGAATTTTGAAGTTATATGTTCTACCTCTAAGTTCATACATTTTATCAGGAACATCATTCTGCATGGAATATGTCGCTATATTTCAATTAATAATTCGTTAATATTTTGACCTCATGAGGGCGTCCTTGACCCTGTGATTGTTAAGAACTTAGATGTAATCTGATATTAGAGATGTTTAGAACGTTTGTGCTTGAAACAATACACATTAGGAAGTTGCTGGAATAAAGGTTGTTTTTAATTGTCTAATTCAGCCCCATCTCAAAATTAAACTGTTCATGTTTTTATTGTAACGCCATGAAGGGCAACGAATGTCAAGCTCTAATGGCATTTTAGAAACGTCATTTCTTTAAATGTGATATTGTGCATATTTGAGTTCGTGCAGAAAAAAAAAGTTCGTTACAAATTGTATGACACGTATTCATATATCTTGAGCTGACGACGTTTTGATTTCCAATTTTGTGTTGCATTATCACATGTACCAATACTTCAATGAAAACTACTTGCGAAAAGAAACATGGACAGAATACACATCAGACACATGGATGTACATGATTAAATTGATGAGACGATGGGTTTATATAAAAATGATGTACCGTCCACAATTTCATTCTTGTATTTATTCTTGTAAAATCTAGATTTATGTTCCCATGGGAACCGAATTTTAATCCGACGGTATTTATGAAATGTCTGAACCATATATTCAAACAACAAAAGCTCAGCACACGAAGCTAGACATGGCAATGAGATTAAGAGTAGATGAAGCTTCCCGGTGTCGTGAATTACATAGACCCAGGAATTGTATGGTTCTTGTCCGAGTCATTGACCCGGATGTCGTGAATTCATAGACCACATCATAACGTGCTCTAACTAATAAGCTAAACTGTATATGTTCTTGTTCAAAACGTTGACGATGACGTCATGAATTCGTAGCAGACGTCACAAGGCACTCAAAGCCGAGTCGTTGGACGAGGATGGTGATATCATCGAGATTTTTTAAACGTCTAACATGTAGTGGCAACGAGATAACAATATATATACAAAGTAATCATAACATTCAAACTTTACTCTGGTTAACTTTACAGTCTGCCACTTCAAACTATCCTCTCTCTACCAAGGGCGGGGTTATTTATCTATACACAAATACAATGACTTGATTCAGTTTCCTTTAGCTATACTATGGACACTATTTAGATCAGAATGAATGCACATTAAATATTAATATAGGTGATGAAACAAACGACTTAAAAATTAAAAAATAGCACGATAGTACTCCATTATGACAAATGAAAATTTTGTGACGTTCAAAATATTTCTACTGTGAGTCGTGACGTTCAAAATATTTCTACTTGATATGTGAGTCGTGACGTTCAAAATATTTCTACTGTGAGTCGTGACGTTCAAAATATTTCTGAGTCGTGACGTTCAAAATATTTCTACTGTGAGTCATGACGTTCAAAATATTTCTACTTGATACGTGAGTCGTGACGTTCAAAATATTTCTACTGTGAGTCGTGACGTTCAAAATATTTCTACTGTGAGTCCTGACGTTCAAAATATTTCTACTGTGAGTCGTGACGTTCAAAATATTTCTACTTGATATGTGAGTCGTGACGTTCAAAATATTTCTACTGTGAGTCGTGACGTTCAAAATATTTCTACTTGATATGTGAGTCGTGACGTTCAAAATATTTCTACTGTGAGTTGTGACGTTCAAAATATTTCTACTGTGAGACGTGACGTTCAAAATATTTCTACTTGATATGTGAGACGTGACGTTCAAAATATTTCTGTGAGTCGTGACGTTCAAAATATTTCTACTTGATATGTGAGTCGTGACGTTCAAAATATTTCTACTGTGAGTCGTGACTTTCAAAATATTTCTACTGTGAGACGTGACGTTCAAAATATTTCTACTTGATATGTGAGACGTGACGTTCAAAGTATTTCTACTTGATATGTGAGACGTGACGTTCAAAATATTTCTGTGAGTCGTGAGTCGTGACGTTCAAAATATTTCTACTTGATATGTGAGTCGTGACGTTCAAAGTATTTCTACTGTGAGACGTGACGTTCAAAATATTTCTACTGTGAGACGTGAGTCGTGACGTTCAAACTATTTCTACTTGATATGTGAGACGTGACGTTCAAAATATTTCTACTTGATATGTGAGTCGTGACGTTCAAAATATTTCTGTGAGACGTGACGTTCAAAATATTTCTACTTGATACGTGAGTCGTGACGTTCAAAATATTTCTGTGAGTCGTACCGTTCAAAATATTCTACTGTGAGTCCTGACGTTCGAAATATTTCTACTGTGAGTCGTGACGTTCAAAATATTTCTACCTGATATGTGAGTCGTGACGTTCGAAACATTTCTACTTGATACGTGAATCGTTAACAGTAAAAGTAAAGTAAAGTAAAAGCTACTTAATCGCTTTAAAAACTAGATTTTAATAAGGCAAAAGTAGTTTACATGTGCACAATATATATCTATACACAGTCCGTTATCTCTTTACACATAGCTAGTTCATCAGTAAGTATATGAATATTGGATGTCGTCTACTTACATATATTAATGGAGCTAGAGCAATTTCTATCGTTGTTAATATTGCAGTACGTTAAATATCAATACAACAAAGTAATCTAAGGCCCATAACAGATCCACTTGGCATGATTGTTATTGATAAGTGAAGTTGTTAAAGTGCATGGGGAGGAAAATTACTGATATTTTTAAATTAAAGAGGAATGTCTGAAAACCAACAATTAGACAAACGTCAATCAATGGACTTTTGAATCATTCATGAAATTATTGAAGGTTTAGAGTCCAATAAAGCGACTGACAATTAGAGTTGGCTACGGTTTATGGGTCACAGAGAAAAAACAAAACAGAGTCGGCGATAAGTACTATGTCTGTTCCCTCTTAAAATTGAGTATTTGTTTCCAATTCAAAGGTTATCTCTAAGCTATTGTACACGTTTTGACTGCATGCTACTCCCATATGGTTTATATATGTATACATGAGTGGTTAGCAGACGGTTGCAGAAAAAAATTCCGAATTTTGATGAAAAACAGGTGACAATATGAGATAAAAGCAACGGTGTCACCTGTATTGCATGTTTGTAGCTGTACTCGGCAGTAATTCACATAAAATGATAGATTTTGATAAATACATCGAAATGATAAAGTCACGCGAGTTTATGAACAAGGTTGCTCTCCTATGCCAACAACTGCCGTTATATTATAATTTTGTGATATTGTAAAAACTCAATGAAACAATTCATAATGACAAATACGAGCAAAAGATTCAAAACGAAACAAAACGAAAGAAGCATTGAGATATGCCCACAACATTTGCTTCACAATAAAGTTATTGGTTTGGTCTTTATCACTGAACTCAAGATTTCAGGAGTTGATGTAATCATAATGATGTACTGTAAGTGTGGTAGGGAGACAGCGACGACAAAGGCGGCGACGATGACGACGACGACAACAACAACGACGACGACGACGACGACGACGACGACGACGACGACGACGACAACAACAACAACAACAAGAACAACATATGGAAAGCTATGGAAAGCCGGTTGGGACCATCGTCGTCAACGCAAAATTCCACACTTCACCACTGCTCGCGCCAACAAGTACAAATGTGTAAGATTGCTCAGTATACGTACGTTGTACCCGTTGTATTGAGCGACCGACTACATCCGAACAGCTAGCAGTCTCTGTATATGGTCTTATGATTTTTATATCGTATCTAACACAAACTCGTTGTCTTTGCTACGTCATGGGACCTAAGTTGAAATTCGCCATATACTGAACGGTAACATGCGTCATATAGCTCAATTAGAGACATCATATTGTGAATTTGTTATGATATGTATTAATATGTATTGGCATTTTCAGCGTAGTGGTGGTAAAGAGAGTTATAACTCATCTGTCATATACACTTTATTGACAGCCGTTTATGAAGTCACCAAACGCGTCAAATCCCATAACCTCCAAGTGCATTGGCCTGCGGCAGTCGATTCCAGGCTTACTAATGTGAAAACGGTTTTTTATATGAAATTAAGAGATTATGATGAATAAATATTGAAAATTACAACGTTAAAGATTGGAGGAAATTCAATTTGACGCTAACGCTGTATTCTGAATTTGACACTTTACCCTCACCTCAGGCAATAAAACACAGTCAACTAGAGGCTATTCACTGAGGTATCCGAGTATCCTCACCTAAAACTTAACATCAATAAATACTAGAATTCTTTAATCCCGTACATGTAATAAAATACAACAACGGCTGCCACCCCCACCCCCACCACCACCTCCACCCCCACCCCCAACAAAATATTTTAATTATACGCTATACGTAATATGCGAAGTTTGACATAGACAATTATATGCGATGCTCTAGATTAGTGGGCGCGGTTCGTGCGATTTCCCAAGATGATGCAATATTTGTCATCTGCTGGCAGCGATATTATACTAAATTTGATTTTTTGAAAAATGAATAGTATTTGATAAAATCTTGCCCATAGTTACAGGACTTAATTGTCACTGAATCACAAGTAACCCGTACCATCAGATAAAAGCAGAGAACACAGATAAGCAATGTTTGACAATGTCTCAATTAGGATAGGCGACATATTGTCTTCTATGGCTACCTTTCATTCTGATCTCATTTCATTTTATTTCATTTTTAACATTTTTTACACCTCATTGTAACTCTGAAGTCTAAAATATAAAAATAAAAATTACAGAATAATTGTGATAAATATGCGCACTGTTATGAGCTGCTGGTAGTGAGTCATAAAGATAAAGCGAACGAGCAGAAACCATATGTTTATTCATCATCGTCATGGGAACGACGCCATATTAGTTTTATTTCACGTTCGTGTGGTGTTGACGACTCGATTATGCCATCAAGAAGACGAAATTGAGGATGTTATTAGGACAGACTTTGAATTGACTACAAATAGGATGATAGTGTCATCTGAATAATACAATTAAATAGCTGAACTTTTTACTCTCTTAAGTATTCATAGATTGTTTGATAACATAGAATAATAAAGGAGGAAATCATTGGATTCCGTAGATTCCATTTAGTCAATGGCAATTCTATGGCTATGTACAAACGCACTTGAAAACTGACGTTGGCAGGGAACATCTCCAACTTCGAATCTGCGATTGCAACATATGGGTATATGTTATAACATAATACGGAAATGATTAATTTAATTCAATTGTATTTATTTATTTAATTAATTAATTAATGAAGGATTTGTCTATACAATTTCACACACGATTTCTACTTTTTGTTTTGTTTTTATTTACTTAATTGTTTACATTTCCAATGTTTTCTTGATACAACAAATTGCTAATATACATCCGAAGCAGTTGTTATCTATTTCTGTTAGTATTAAATGGATTCGAATTCAATTTTTATTATTTTTTTTTATTTCTTTATTTTTTTTATTTTTACAATTTTTTAGTAAATTCGTCGTACCCAGTATTAAAGTGAATATAGTCGAACAAAATGTAGTCCACCGAAATATTCGACCAAAAACATTGAGTTTTAATCTGAATATTACACCATTACAGATCAGTTTTTTTGGACAAGATCACGCTATTAAGACAACGATTATTTTCGGGTTTCTTTTCTTGGTCGCCTTTAAGTTACTGATAGCATTGAGGTTTCCTACTTTTAAAAACCATCTTAGGCAACCTTTCGTCAAATGCCAACATGCCAACAACACGTGCACGTGGTTTCATCTACCCCTTGGGTGAAATGAACATGCAAGTCATTATTAAATGAAAGATGTTAAACTTGATAACAAGCAGATAAAGCAAACACAATAAAGTAAACGAGGAAAACTGCTGACATGCATTTTTTTCCTCTGCAGGCTGATTGCTGCCCGGGGTGAAAGTGGCTTTGACAGAAAGACTGAAGTCATATTGCATTAAAGACAGTATACACACGATCCCTGTAACATGGATGTATGTTAATTGATTTGGCCGTTAGCTACCAGTCTATATTACAATGCAATTGACTGATAGAAATAGGCACTGGCTTCAATTTCATTAGATATGGCAAATTGGCAATGAAATCAACCATTTTATTGGATTAGCAAGATGAAGAGATCAGTAGCAACTGCATGATATGCTACTTTTCTAATCCGATTACTTGACTAAAAGTAACAATTTCCGTTCTATTTGAAATTACTCCAATCTACACAACACAGCTGCTCACTTTCTTGGAGATTGGCAAATTTTTAAACTGTCTGTCACCTTGAATAGACTGAGTTGATTGAAAATTCATCACTTTTCCCACAGCACCTGACCTTGTTGGTAACGTTAAGGGTGACTGTCATATTGTATCAACCACATACATTGTAGAGTGTTGATAGAAAAGTTGCCTAGCCGAGGACGTGCAACATCATTCATGTGTCAATGTATTATTTTAACGTATATCCAATGATTAGATTGACACGTTAACAGCTTAATATTATAATGAACTGCCGTTGCGTAGAGTTTAAAGACTCGATAGTTGTAGTTATCCTTAATCTTAAAGTGTGTCTGTCTGTCTGTCTGTCTGTCTGTCTGTCTGTCAATTTGTATGTATGTATGTGTGTCTCTGTGTGTGTCCCTCTCTCTGTCTGTCTGTCTGTCTGTGTACGTGTCTGTCTCTGTGTGTGTGTGTGTGTGTGTGTGTGTCTGTCTGTCTGTCTGTCTGTATGTATGTCTGTCTGTCTGTGTGTGTGTATGTATGTGTGTCTGTGTCTGTGTCTGTGTCTGTGTCTGTGTCTTTGTCTGTGTATGTGTATTTTGCTGTATTTAATTTCTTTGTTTTGTACCATTTTCTTTACTAGTATATTGTGTACAGCTGATATCTGAATAATTCCATACTATAGAATAAGACTAATATATCTTCATGTCACAGAAAGTTCCATGAAGGCCATGTTTAAAATCTAGGTGTGAAAAGCGGTTGCTTGACCTTTGACCTCTTGAAAAAATTGGTCCAGAACAAAAGAATGGTCTCATGTAAATCTTATTAACATAATACTAATGCGATGACCTGGGAGTGAAACATAGCCCTTTAAAAACTTCAATAAAACACTTTAGTCCATCGAAAATGTGAATGTTTGGTTGTCAATTAATTTGCCGTATTGTTTTAGTGATCCTAATAGTAAACAAGCTGAAAGGAGGTTAGGAAAAGATGTCTCAGCCCTCAGTTTTTTAAAATATCTTTTTTTATGCTAAAATAACGACTTTTATTAATTAGTATTTCTGACATAGTATATATTCAGACAATTTCTGTTCAGAGTCGTTCAAGTTGTAAAATAGAAATACCTGTCGAATCAGTGATCTCTGGATGGTTTCATATGCTAAATCCCTGGTAAGAAAGAGAATGTTATACTCTTGCTATTACCCCCCCCTCTCCCGACTCAGAAACTATGAACAAACTGACACTCTAACAATACCTTTCAATACCATCCCTGATATAATATCATGCTTTAAAATTTCAAGTCTAGAAAGATATCAAAAATGAAACAGATACCAGGTCCAGATGTTTTCACATGATGACGAATCGTAGTTGGTGAGAAAGAGAAAGTGGATTTTTGAAAATAACTAAATCTTAGCCCTGTATATAGCGTTAAGTGAAGCCTTGTCTATGTACCGTATAATGGCTAACGATTATTTCGACTTCAATATAATTGTCGACTTTTTGAAAAAATACACATTTAGGTAACAAATTTCTTGAAAAATGTAGGCGGTGATTTGAATTGAATTGAATTGAACTTCAACAGAAAATACAGTAGTCCCAATACATATTTACAAAATAAATGATAGTATGTTTCTGGTAAGAACCATGGATATAGTCCACTAGGGACTAATCTAGTCCATCATCCTGACTAATAAATGAAATGATAAAGACACTGTTTCCAGTTCAAGGGTCCTCGGAGTGAACGGAGTTAGAAAGTCTAGTGTTATGTAATCATATTTGAATTCAAATATGCAAGTCAATTTATAAATACAATCCCAGTCTATTTATCATAGAATTGAGAGGGACCAGTTGAAGTAACATACCCCCTCCTTGTACTTCAAAATATACTCCAAATGGACATAACACCACGATTACGAAAGAAGCTCACTTCTTTCCATCATTGTCAATTTTCGCAACCTTTCTATTTGTCGTCGCAATCAGACAGACAACTGTTCCCGACGGAAATTGAGCGTCGCGTGACTTTAACTTCAAACGATGTAAAAAAATTTGTGCGGTCTCTCAGAATGTAAAACAATACAGCAATTGACATGTACGTGTTTATACACAATAGAAACAACATTTATCATTGGTTTCATCTTAATTCAGCTTTAAGTATGGTGGCATTCAAAAGACAATTCATTACATTTCTCATTTATGTCACTCAAGTGATTTCTCTGTGTACATGTGTGTGTGTAGAAGCACGATGTATTAATTGTGTAAAAATCCACTTTTTTCTCTTGAAGTAATCACTATTAAATCTCAATGTAATTAAGGCAATCGTAGAGTAATACAAATTGAAGGGAATGAGAACGTTTCCTGAGAAAAATCTCTTTTGAAAAAGTCGCGTTTCACTGTAATCGCTTTGAATCTTACAAAACACACACTCTATCTTCAGACTTGGATCACGTTTCAACCCTTTCCTAGTTTTATTTTCGATTTTAATAACTTCCGGTTTGACATTATTACGGTTATAGCCCGGTATAACCCAACATCGCCTTAATAAGCTTCATAATCAATTTGACACAGTACATAATAGTTAGCAAATCGAACGCCTCTTTATCAACCACAAGCGATTTCTTTATTCCGTCACGATCACATTTCTATTCAACCTACACCGCAGTAACTTGCTTTCTTTCAATTTGAACAGGTGCGTTTGTCTCTGCTCAAAAACATGTTCATTTGAAAGAAATGAACCGTTCAGAACAACACAACTATGGAAAAGAAAAAATGCGAAAACTTACACTGTATAGAATTCGAATGAATACAACCTAATAGTACATGGGCGAATGAACATTTGATGTACGTGTTGTGTAACAACGCAATCGCTCAGCTCAAATCTGTTGTATCAACGTCATGGGTACCTGTATTAAAGTGATGTTGGGAAAGATTTGCCATTCAAAAAGTGACATCGTGAAAACGATGCTTCCTCGAAATCTGATATTTATTCCGGGATAATAGCAGTAAACTAAATGGTTTATGAAGTAGCACAATGTAACGTATGGAGCGTTACATTCAGTTTTTACGGTCGAGGGTGGGCCGGTGAGCTTTGTTTGTGTTGTACTGAAATTAGACTGCCCCCCCCCCCCCCATGAGCCCTTCGCGGAATAAACCAACCCTCCCAATAAATGAAGCAATTACGATGACCCCTTCCCCCTCCTGATCCTTTGGAGATAAAAAACATGCCATTTTTGTTCGTCCTATCAATTAATGCCTTACTCTCTATGGCAACGTATTGTTCACACCGATACACTACATTCATTAGAGTAACATTGACAGTCGACTTCGGAGTTCATAAGAAATTTCTTTACAAATAGATACATGTGACATTTGTAAGAGAAATCTGAAAAATCATTTAGCTCTAAGCTATACTTGGAGATACCAAGCCAGGGCTATAGTAGGGCGCCCCCCCTTCAATCTTGATTTGGCCATTGATGTATTTATTACTTATACAGATATGAATTTTTGTTGGGGGGGGGGGCGTATATCATAACTATGATGGATGCTGGTGGGGAAGATGTGACAGGGGGTGTCCCTCCTATGGGGAAAACATTTTCAAATAAAAACACGCAGGAAGCCATTTGGAGACGTAAAATATCAAACCATAAACATACATACTTGTTCTCTCTCTTAGATGACATCTGAGTACTTTATCAGGTGTTAGAAGTTTTGTAATTTAGAAGTTTGAATAAGATACAGATATATCGATATGAAAACATGATAAGATTAATAATCATAAAGTTACAGACTATGTCATTTTAGGTAACTCAAAATAACCGTTATTTAAGATAAAATTTTCCACTTTCTATTTTAACAACAAACAATTTAAGATCATAGGTCATACGTATAATATTCCATACACCGATTTCATCTACATAACTTAGATTAATTTTCCATGGAACAGAATTTTGTACGGATTTACTCAGACATTACGAAAGACAAAACCGGCTAAATGTAAATTAGTAATTGCTGTACTTTCCGAAATTTAACATTTTTTCGATGAAAGACGGTATCGTAGAAACCTTTAAAGTTATGATACACATACCACTTTAATGTCTTAATATATTGGGGTATACCTATTACTATTCTAAAACCCTTGATACCATAAGATTACATATTAGTTTTCTTCCCCATGACGTCATCACTGAGACGCGGTACATACATACAGACATGAAGGAATGTAAAGAGAATGTAAGTATATGTATTTTTATGGAATGTTTTTTATCAGACTTTGTGCATTACCAAGAATAATATTACTGTTAATTTGGATAGCTTACCTCTAAGAATGTCGGCTTCTTTATTTTACAGTAACAGTTTTCAGTGTGAGACACAGACAAGGAAAACATGAGACTGCCATTGAAAATCCGTGACCGCAAATAAATCATTTTATGTAGCTACTGATACTGTATACTTTCTACACGCGGCTTTCAGTTCAAGGAAACACCACAATTGTCATTTTTAAACATGTGACAAATGTTTATATATTTTTGCATACATAAGCCAATAGGGCTAGATGTGGTTCTTTCTTTGTAGACGGTACAAAACACAGTATTCATTATTTGATAAGTCTACATACGACACTAAACAACAACAACAACAACAACAACAACAACAAAAACAAAAACAACAAAAACTACTACTACTACTACTACTACTACTACTACTACTACTACTACTACTACTACTACTACTACTACTACTACTACTACTACTGCTGCTACTACTACTACTGCAGTAGAACACTGATAAATTCGGGATAAAATATTTTCGATGATAGCAATGTCTGATATTACACCAAATAAGACGTTATGTTAGTCGGGATTATTCGAACCTCCGAAGTTTTCCTCTACCGACCGTGGTATTGTATGCGTTTAAGACAAATTAAAACATCGGAAGACATAGCGTAAAATTAAACATTTCAAAATTAATTAAAAATGTAATTATGAGTTATAACAAATAAAATAATAAGGATACACAGTCTGTCTACCTATTTTAAACGCTAAAAGTCAGCATTTTCATTACATTTGGCCGACACACAACGATGGAAAATTAGAGTTCAGATACAGAATAGACTATTTATTTATAAAATTAATTGACACCTGACAGGTACAAAGGGTCCACTCTAGCGAGCCGATAAACAAAAGTAGAGTGAAAACACGATACATAAGATAAACACAAAAGACTAAAGAAACGTTATAAACAATTCTATTTCTGACACAAGTGTATTTTAATGATACTCTAATTTAATGAAACTCCAATTAATCCGAGTTCATTTTTCCTTTGCTATATATATACTTTTGTGATGTTAATTTTTCTTTCGGGTTATATTGTTCCATTCAATTCAATTCAACTCATTTCGGTACATTTTATATGTAAATGCAACTACGGTGAACACGAAACAATACCATGAATGCTTCAAAGTTACTTCTGTATACATTGAATGTTACGGTTTGCATACTATCAGGGCCCCGTTAAAGTGGCACGGTCCATAATCGACAACAGATAGAAACAAGGCCCATTTTGGCTAACAGTCAGAATATCGTGAACATTCTTGAAAATGCCCGGTCATGGTGCGAAACTAGGCAAGTTGAAGATTCAACGTTCTTGTACTGGATTACTAGGTGAATATCGTGAATTGACAAGATACACATTAAAGCTTCTCTACGAGTAATGCTGGAGGTGGTCGAGTATGCACATACAGTTTTGCTAATCGAGAATGAGATCTTTTTCTCTAATTTTTTAAGCAATTATGTCATATACCATTTTAAAATCATATCTGAATACTTCCTAGGAACATAGACAAGGAAAAATGTGTTTTTCTTTGATAAGAGCTACATAGTATACGATTCAACATGTGTGAGTTGTTAGACTGAAGGATATTCAAATATACATGAAACAAATGAAAGTAACCATGTGACCAAGAACCATCAAATTCTCTTTAAATCACCCTGTTTTCAAGAAATAGGGATTAAAACACATTATAAAATACAAACAAACAAGCGTCTATTTTTCGCGCCAAATATCGTAGGAACAAAGTAACTGCTTTTATTATAAACTGCAAGGTAAGCTTAAGTGTACTTTCAAGCAAATTATGTCAAATTACAGCGACTTCCTTGTTGGAACTTGTCATAAATATTCATAATGACAACCCATACTCTGACACCCATTAAACATGACATCCTAAAAGGTAATAACGTCGTAATAAAATTTTGTCACAGGCCATATACACCGTCGACAAAATTTGACAGTCATGGCGAAAATGAAGATTCACATCAAAACGTTGTAAAAGCACCTGGTTCCAATTTGTTCTATTAGAAGACGACTGTGACTGCTTCATTTTCATGTATTTGTGGTTCTACCTCTGTCATTTACTAAATGTGAGCACTGGTTAAAGAGTGAATGTAAGTTTCGAGATTATTCCTAAAAATAATGGTTTTTGTACAGACAACATAATATTGTTGACAGTAGACTCGGAACACATACGTTGGGGGCGCTATTCAGATATTTGTACTCCACACGATGCAGCCACAGCTAGTCCCGAAATTATATAGAATTGTATCGTAATGTTTGGGTGTTATGTACTAGGTTATCTTTGGGTCGAATAAATTTCTCAATAACAATAAAACCCATCTACCTACTCTACTGTCTGAAACCAGGTTATTGGAACAAACTTGTTTTTGTCCCATAGTGATATCTCTTTCTTTTTGCCTGTTAGATTGAAGTCAGATGTCTGAGAAATCACATATTACAGATGGATGGATGGACAGACAGACAGACAGAACCTTTTGCAATAGCCCCCCCCCCCCCCTTCATGGGACTAAAAGATCATAACGTGTCTGTTTTTTGTAAATTCATATGAAAAGCTAACTGCCATTTCATCCTGTTTTAGGGAGGAATTCAGCAACCATCATTCCATAGTAACTTGGATGAAGATTTGCATAAACATGTGGTTTCCATAGTGACAAGTCACTTGCTCTTAGCAACCCATGAAGCATGACCAATCCAGTATAACCACAAGATAAGGCATAGTCCACTAAGATAGAAGCAACATCGAGAAGAGCGCCCTCATCTAACTCAGATGCCCATTTTCCACATGCCTGTCAATAAAAAGACATATGAAGTGAATCTTTATTCAACCAGATATAAATAAATAGAACAAAGTTGAATATAAACTCAAGTATTACAAACCTACAATTCAAAACAAACAAAATATAATAAAAGAATACTAAATTATATCTGGTTTGGACTGTGGAAATAGTCCCAACGGACTAATCGAGTCCACAGCCCACAATTATTACTGCAATAAAATTTACAAAAAAGTCATACATACTTTCATATTTACATATGGTATTATATCTGTCTATAATGTAATAGTTCTGTCAGTGACTAGTAATGCTTAGGTATGTTTTAGTCAGTAGTAAAACATATTAAAATAACTTTTTATATTTAAAGTAAAACGACATAAGTTTCAGACAAGGTACAGTTCTTATTATGAAAGGTAACTTGTTGTAGAACTGACACATACACTCTTCAGTTTTACACCAAATATTTTACTACAGTTGTATAGACCAGAAAGACTTGTTGATCACAAGGATTTATGATAAAACTGCAAATTTGTATATGTTGATGAATATTTTAGTGATCTTCCACTGTTGAAGTTGTTCAATTATGAATAACTTTTCTATGGCAGCAAATTGTTCGACCATAGAGTTTGGTGCTCACATATCAAACATATCTCGTATAATTCATTGTGCTCTGTTGGGAGTGCTCAACTTCATAATTAGCATAGAAGTGCGCCCCCTGTGGTCAACTTGACATTCTTGTTAACCTCATCATACTGTGATTAGCTACTCACCTGACACCAATCAGTGAGACTGCATTTACACAGTCAAAATCATTTTCTACATTCACATTATGTAGTCGGTCAAATAATTAAAAATGGACAAGAAGAAATGTTCTGTAAGTCAAACTATCATTGGGAAAACACATTCCTGACTGCCAAATTCACCACACCAAATAGACAACAAAATGGTCTATGAATGTTGGCAGTATGACTAGTCACATCATTGTGGTTTCTCGCTCTCAATCTCATTATAGTTTTTTAGTTTGTGGTCGTTGTGTTGTCAACGATTGATAGATTTAGTTTCCATATTTCAATTTACATTATCACTAACTGCATGTGTAATTGAGAGAACATAGGTGGGGTATGTAGATTTTTTAATTTTAATTTTGTTTTCATATGTGAGTGTCTAGTTCAGGTAGTTATGTTTTCCATTGTTTTCCATATGGTCTCTGTGTTATTGGTTTCTTCTCATCAGTTGTACAGCCATTGCAGATTGGAAGAACAGTTATATATTGTCTTTTTAAGTTGATGTCAGTTTCTGCATCCACTATTTCTTGCAAGACAATTTTTGCGATTTTAGTATTTTTTTTTCAAATATGTAAAAAAAAGTTTAATGTCAGTGTGAGAAACTAGGTGGGGTCAGGTAACTGAAACCAAACAACTTTTTTTTATTAGGCCTAACCGTTAATGTTAAATCAGAGACCCTTCACATTGATGGGGAGGGGGGGGGGTCTATAGTTAAATGTTTCAGTTATTTGTGATGATTACAAAGAAAGGTCAGAGGTTTGATCATTGTAATAGACAATATGTGTAATATGCATATAGTATCACTAATATCAATAATATCCAAAACATAAAATATGTAATAATTTAATAGTGACAAACTTGATCAAAAGGTTCAGCTGTTGGTGAGTAACCATAGGGACCATCTTTATCATGTGTATGTGCAAGATCGGCACTTATCACCACGGCAACCCTCTTGGGACTGGAATGAAGCATTTTGTATAATGTTCCTCCTGAAAGAAATAGAAAACAACAGCAATGCAGTGGGTGATAAAAAAATACTAACTGAAGAATAAAATGAAACGAAAAAAAATTTGCAATGTGTAAAACAAATTTACAGAATTAAACATTTTTTTTAAACCACAGGTACTGAAAATCGTGTCAAGTAAAATTGTAATAAAACAGGTGAAAATGTCATAACTTTGTATACCCTTACCAACTCTAAGTAACTCTGGTATCATTTCCATACTGTCGTTGTATCGTCTGGTTGGCTGTGATAATATCACCACTTTGGTTTGAGAAGAATTCCAGGTGAAATACAATGGAATAACTTCACCCCATCTATCAATTTATAAAAATACAATGGAAAGTTTACATCGCCGTTTGAAAGTAATGACTGCTATAGCTGCAATAATTGTAGCGTTAGTTTTGACATTGACATTGATTTTGTTTTGATTTAATTCGTTTGTTTTTCTGGAAGTGTATTTTTTTTTCGTTCCGGAGTTTAAACGCCACCAACGCTAACATACGAAAAAACCGTCAAATTCAAAACTAACGCTATTGCAGCTATGACAGCTAAAATAGTACCGAAACAAAGCAGAGCAAAACCGATGAAATCCTTTGCTAGAGCACCGATCCATGACGTTACCTTAGTGGAAATTGTTCATTGTTTCCTGGTGCTCCAAAACCTGTTAACCCGCTGACATTGAGTTTATGTTGGACTCTCAGTTCATGAACGATGTCTTGGCTAACATCGGAATCCAACGGTACGCTAATATTGTAACAACATGGCGGACACGCACAATTATCTGTATCTGCAATGCCGTAACCTTCACTATTCAAGAACAACACAAAATCTTTAAGGTCTGCTATACCATGGGGGGTACTAAGGAATATGATGTCAGGTGACTGTTTACGAATTTTATGACCGAGTTGTTTAGCTGCATGATGTAGTGTCCATGCCTCTTCCTTGCTTGTCGAGTTTGTTGTGTTGAAATAAGTTGGGTCCAGAGCAATACCACCATGGGGAAGAACATAACAACCAGTGACTCTGGCATTACATTGTCTCATCTGAAATATGCCGAGAAAGAAACACATCAACGTGCACAAACAACAACACAACTTCATGTTTGCCATTTTGGGTTTGTTTAAGGTCACGAAGCATGCGCAGATCAGTCTTGAAATATTTCTATTGAATTCAAACTTCTTAAAAATGCCCACTCACGGTGTCTGAAACGAGAAGAAGATGTCAAGATACATTTGATGTCATTGTCCGAAAACTAAAAGTAAGGCAAACTGTTATCCCCTTTAATGTGAATGTGTGTATCATAGCCATCTCTATACTATATACAGCAGAGGACAGCACAGTCATGTACCTAGGTAACGATACCAAAAATTTATATTCTACTAGTAATAGAAGACAAAAATACGACAAGAAAAGCAGTCAAAAAAGACAATGATTGCAAGAAAAAAGGAAAAGAATTTCCCACATGAGGCAAGGATATTTTGATCATTGTATCGGACGAATTTTTTTACTTAATTAAACAATGGAAACAAGAGTTGGCCATCGTAAAATCGTTTACATAAGAAAATACCCGAAGCTATAGTATATGTAAGTGTTAATGAAAGAGAGGGAGGCTATAATGTATATATATATATATATATATATATATATATATATATATATATATATATATATATATATATATATATATATATATATATATATATATATATATATATATATATATATATATATATATAACTCGGTGAGTATCAATCTGCTATAAGACAGTGCTCTATACCGCAGTGGCAGAGCGTAATATATATATATATATATATATATATATATATATATATATATATATATATATATATATATATATATATATATATATATATATATCAAAGTAGGTTGGTTGGAACTTGAGGTGCTTAGTTGTAACTCCGAGTTTCACGCTCAATGCGTTCATCAGACAAGGTTGTCTGATGAACGCATTGAGCGTGAAACTCGGAGTTACAACTAAGCACCTCAAGTTCCAACCAACCTACTATGATTATTCCCGCCCTGCTTACCCAAGCATCGAGCACTCTATTCTACGAGTTTGATACTATTTACTATATATATATATATTGCATCAGCCGAGTGTGTAGCGCATATACTAGTATAAAGTCCGACTCAAGTTAACAGCTTGCACCACATACACATCAATCACATGTTTAACATCGTCGCAAATAACGGCCTGTTTTACGGCACCGTTCTTAAGGAGCCGTCCCACTGGAGTGTAGCGGAAGAAATAACTTCTCTGGTTTGCGAGAATGATGTTTAAAAACTTGTTATTAAACATAACATTTCTCGGCCCAATATAGTTAAAAGCAGCTAAATAACCCCATCAAAGAATTGTCAAGCTAATGAATGTATTTGGAAGATTATGATTTTTGAAAGGGCCATCAAAGACACCTGTGTGTGGTCACTAATTGGCCAATCGGTTTTGAGGATGTGTTCACAAATTAGCAAGTCCTTGTGAGCAACAGGCCAGTGATTGGCCAATTCATTAACCATCTGGCACTTGAGGAACACATGTTTCCATCAGTTTTGTTTATTCTTAGCTGTCGTTTGGATGAGAGCACATGTATTTGGCACTGTACGTTAAGGGGCGTTTGTAGAGATATTAATCTAGTTTGACTTCTCCGGGATTTCAGGAACAGAGTGAGTAAGAATATTATCCCCATGTCGTCTAATTTTTTACGTCGCCGCACTAAAACCTCTGTTTTCGTCCATGAGCCTTGAAATCGTCTCTGTGTGCCTCAAAATCCCACGTGATTTCAATGACCAATGGGTTATCACCATTGCCACTCTGTAAGTCAGATTGACATTGTTAGCCATGATCTGTACTAATTCGACAGTCTACGTAATTTCATCATATATCAGATATGCCAAATGTGGTACGTTTTTTTCCAAATAATGATGTGTCGTACTAGCTCTCATTTTATCTGATAGAATGTTCTCCATTCATTGTCTTCTCAAATTGTCAAAACCTACGAAAACTATCATGTACAGCAATTCTAAGTCTGCTATTTGGGTATATATATGATTGTCAAGTCGATTCATATATTGTTCCTAACTTTGGCGTTAAAAAAGTTACATTTTCGATCTTCAAAAAGACGTCGAGTTTGATCACCATATATTCTTTGTGACTCTGATTAAAGCAAGGTGTGGGTATTTTAATTACTTTTTAATTAACAGCTGTACAGTTTGAGACTGGTCACAATAATTGTAGCGTTGTTTTTTGCTTTTTAGTTTGTTTTTTGTTTTTGAGGTTTTTATTGTTCCCAGGTTTGCAGTAAAATTACTAAAATTTTGAGTGCAAACCCGGAAGAATAAAAAGCTCAATAACGAAAAAAATGAAGAGTCAAGATGCACTAATACTACAATTATTGCATCTATGCTTGAGACATCATGCTTAAAACTAACATAATCACATTTTGCGTTTTATTCAATTTTTGATCAGCTTAAGATGTCCAATACAGAGCATAATTTTCTAGTGTAAAACATTGTCTTAAAATATTCCATCGTTCCAGTGCAATGTCTGAATATTACAATTACACAATGTCAATGCAATGCTCGTGAAACAAATGGTTTACACACGTGAAGTGGTGTAAGGACACAAATCTGAAAACCTATAGCCAGAAATGTACCGATGGTAGTAGAACCTTCTTGGTTCCCAAATTAGAACTGACCAGGAACTGAATATACTAGCTACACATTTTACCACGACAGTTAAACTGCGAGTTCGAGTGACAATTTTAATTATTCGAAACCTTGAATGTCAAAACATACAAAGCAACGACACTAAGTTGTAACTGTTGCGCGTTATCGTTACCATAGCAACCAATAAAAGCATTAGTTATAGCTTATAAAACGGATAGACTCCGTGGCTGCTTTTCTTGACAATGAACAAATTGAGATTTACAATCCTTTCAATATAAATAAGTGCTACAATGCAGTGTTGTCCCATAGGACTAAAACTACAATAGACACGGATACAGCGTTCTTAACCCCAAGTGGCTAGAGGGTACATATCAGTCGGGCGCCATATATGTTGGTGTAATAACTATATCGCTGTCAACTTACTCTCTCCGGATTACTAACATTCGCCTGGGATATTTGCATGAACGTCAACCTCATCAACGTATACTATTGGGCCATCACTGTACGGTGTCTTTGAATGTTGAAGAATCTCTACAGTTCGATATTCTACACGTCGATTTCATTTCACTTTATTCTGTGACTTTGTGACTGATTTAAACTCCATATTATAGGATCATCATGAGTGATCGAAGGAATTCAGTGTCTTCAAGACGAAGCTCCGTTCAAATTGACCCCAAAGACGGACCGGGAGTAATTCTTCAGACGGGCCCATCGTCTCAAGACGACGGCGAGAGTGGGACTTACAGCAGTATAAAAATGGCTAAACCGAACGTTGGTATAGCAAGTATTGCTGCCTTACGAAGGTTTTCAAGACGTACGTCAATGGCTGGATTCGGTAGATCAATTCTGAAGAATAAGCCCAAACTGGAAAATACATACAAGATGGATCCTGATAGAAATGTCAAGTTTAATGCAACGCGGGTAGAGAGAATGCTCGACAGTGTATTGTGCTCTAATTTAGATGATGTAAAATATGACGCCAAAACTGCATCCACGTTAGCAGCCACCATCGCCGATACGGCAAAACGGCAAACCAAAATCATGGGTTTTGAGCGACATAAATTTGTCACTCATGTTGTAATTGGGAATATCTACGACCAAGACGCTAGTGTAACTAGTCGTTGTCTTTGGGATAGCAGAAATGACGACTTCGCTTCTGCTTATTACAGAAACGCGTCTCTCTTCGCCGTAGCTACCGTGTTTGCAGTCTATTTTGAATAAGTAACGAATTGAACAGTTCCTGAACTGCAACACAACTTCTTAGAATATATATACGCACGAATCCTGTATTGAATATTTGCTAATGTTTATCTAAAACACACACACAAAAAGATATCAGTGAGCATATTGTTCCATTTCTGTTTTACATCCAAGTGTTGGACATGATAATTTGTTTATTTTGTAAACAGTATAGAAAGTAATACTTGTTCAACATCATGGCATTGTAACCAAAGCTTGGACGGTGTTTATATAGCGTAAAATTGTACTTAATTGTCAGTGTGTTTGAAGGTCATTTTAAAGACATTATCAAATTTAAGCGATCAAAAGAACTCATATGTTTAGTGTACATAAGATGTTATTATTTTCGATTTGATATATATCTATCTAACATGACTGCTGTATTCTAGTTCTATGTACACCCGTTTGTTTGGTATTGGTATACGTTACCAAGCCATTCGACCTTAGTTGCCCCATCCTTTTATTCGGCCACAATCAGGCGTAACAAACAGATATACAGCTTAAGTGGCAGCAGTTTAGAGCCTTTGTCCTTTTTTTTTTCATTGTGAAAGACATCTCATAAAAGTTGGTGTTATAATAATTCACAGAGAGTGACGTTAGTTACCGTGGATCTGGTCACGTCCTGTCCATCAAGAGTTTGACCTATTGAACTAGCGTATACAGTGATCTATAGTGTATAGAATACAATCGACCTGGCTATGCCCAAAGTATTCAAAACATATACACACCATTTTAGTGGGTATGTCAATTCGTTTAAACTTACGGGACACTTAACTTATCAGCAGACTTTATTAGATATTCGTTGTGTGTTTCTATATTTTAACTTTATCTAGTGTCTGTTTTCTAGTTCAATCTATTGTCATCTTGGAATCTAATAAATACCTATTGTAATAGGTCTCTTAAATAAAGATATGCTTCAGTGGATGTGAAAAATACACCGACAATTCAAAACTATTGGTATCGATGCTTGATTTCCTTTGAAATACCCACTTCTAGCAAAACAATACTTTTGTCGAAATAAAAAAAACGAATGTCAATCACCAAATAGGTAAGCTCAATTTAGACAGAGGTCGTAACGACGTTGTCAACTGTACCAGTAACAATAATTCCATTCATCAGATTGACAAATCATTAATTTGTAAACCTTTGAGAACGTAGTAATAGAATCTCCCTGCCATCCTCATTGGTAATGACAGACCATTGATAACGAAATAATAGCTCCCCATTGTTATCACTTACTGTCTAACAGTGCCATACATTGACATATAATGGTACTTTTAATGTACAGTTATCACATCAATATTGGACTTTTCACTAGGAAAGGAGATTACAGCATTAACCAGTCTGATCAAAATGGTCAGTGTTAGAGGGGTGTCGTTGTGTAAACACTTTTGTAGCTGTTATTTTGTACTAGAATTTGGGAACGAATATTCCTTTAGGCCGTAATGGCAGACTGTAGTTATAAATGACATTACACTGCAAGTTTATACCGGCACTTAGTTTATCTAAAAAAGTCGACAGTTTATAAAGTTTAGAAATAGCAGTGTAAATATTAAAGTTTTAGAAAGATATTTAGCGACAGCTTAGTAGATGATATCCATTGTCAATACTGTAACCTATACTAAGCTAACGACTCGGCTAAAAAGTGGATACTAAATGTATTTGCCAAGAATGATAATCCCTTCAACTTAATGTCCGCATATCCAAGACTCCTTGCCATCCATAGCAATTTCCCGCCTTTTTATGGCTCTCACTGAAGCTGTAGGCACTGTATCCTTATTTTATAAGTAAGTACACTTTTACTACCATAGCATTTTAATTGTCAATGTAAAGTGTATAACGTTAACTGTCCAACCACACGATCGCGTGTACAATTTCTAGGGAGTGTACCCCCCCTACCCACCCACCCACACACACACACGACAATCGATTCCATCTTTGTTTACGTTTTATAAAAACAACTAAATTTACACACACACACACACATATATATATATCACCCTGTGGAGAATCTATACATTCCTATTTGAGTAGACCAGCTGATCTTGAACGCAGATATGTGTCGTTCCGCCCTCAACGGTCTTGCTGAAAGACGTTGGCCGATGTGTGAGGGCGCCCCCGATTAGGCTTACAAACTAAATCTTCCGCTACACATCTAGTAAAAAAAACGACAGCCCACATCAAACTATGACAATTACATTTTAGTAAATTGAAATTTGAAATAAAGAAATAATTTGTTATGCTTGTTATCAGATGACAGAATAAATATAGTGGAAAACACAAAATTTTTACTTTTGACCAGTGTATATGTGTAGACATTGCTATAGTACATGTAAAATACAACTCCCTAAAGAGTAACAAATTTGGGCAAGCCCTTATTAGTTACCCACTGGCAGGACTGTACTTCTTATGTATGTATTTCTTATGTATGTATGTATGTATGTATGTATGTGTGTGTGTGTGTGTGTGTGTGTGTGTGTGTGTGTGTGTGTGTGTGTGTGTATGTATGTATGTATGTTTGTATGTATGTATGTATGTATGTATGTATGTATGTATGTATGTCTGTCTGTCTGTCTGTCTGTCTGTCTGTCTGTCTGTCTGTCTGTCTGTCTGTCTGTGAGTGAGTGATGTGGCATACCATACAAACTCATTACCACTACTCTGTATTTCAAGACTTTATTTGAGGAAAGGAGAATACTATACAGGACATGTATACGACTGATACCACAAAACTTTGCATTTACAGACAAAGTTAAAGATTTAAATACTACAGACTGAAAATATACCAATACAAAAACTTATCAACACATCAAATATTAGACTACAACTACAGGACACCCAAATGGCTGCAACAACACACACATGAATGTCTGTCACTGTAGTCTGGTGGCAAGCCTGTAACCCAGTGGAGTCTGGCCTGTATTGTTGTACATCAATGACCTCATGGAATAGGTTAGCACACAAAGATAACATTAGTCATACATGTATGCATTTCAAATTTGACATCTTTAATTCTGATTTGTGACACTATTTCAGTCTTGTTTTGTGGTTTTTTGCATGTGCGTTTCCCTGAAAATGTCTGGCGCATACTCTTGGACAAACGGAATGGTACCACAATTCTGTATGGTATGGTGCAATGTTACCTCTGTGGACACTGAACGTAACCATTGGGTGTTCTGCATGAAGTGCTGATGATAATTTTCATTAAAAAAAAAACAATAACAAAAGAATATAATATCATATTAATGACAATGGTCACAAAATCACAGGCCTCTTGACGGCATCGTCTGAGATGCGCCATTAAGAAGTATTATTTTTTGAGTCAGCAGAAAAATATGCTATGACTCGCAAGAATGATAACAGACGTAACATAAATATGATAAATTGGAGTCAAACTCAAAGTCAAACATGGTAAATTACAATTCGTAATATAGTAGATATTCCTCTAAATGACCAGGTATACATTCATCTGTGTAGAGTTTTTGTTACCGGTAATTCGAATAATACAATACAATTGTCCACTTCCAATAAAGTGACACCTCCCTTGTCCTTGCACTGTACACTATTTTACCCACAACCCTCTCTGATTTGTACTTGCAGACATGACATCTCTGAAGTCAGAATGTCTCACCAATGCACAGGGTTGTCTGAAAACATTTTGGAAATTTTGACAACATAGAATTGCCACTGATGAGTTTCTGTATACCCATTTTCACTGGTATAGATATCAATGATTGATGTCGATAGCAATTTTATACATTTTTCAACAGACTTTCTTGAAAGACATTCAGGATTTTTGCAAGGAAATGAAGGAAAACAGATGTACCTGTTCGATCTGCATGAATGATATGTACTAGATGTAACACAAGAAATTTACATGTTAAGACTTTTCTACACACTAACTATACAAGTTAGTGATAAAGTTGAAAAGCACTTTATTCAAAGTACCTTTTATTTGGGTTTTGGGTGCATTTTTCGACAAAATTTTTTAACTTTCCTTTCGATTCATCAACATACTTGTTACATAATACTCAAACGTACTTGTGCTTGAACTGTTCAGAAATCTGGTTCATTGATAAGGAACATTCAAGCATACAAATCAGAGAGAATTATGGGTAAAGTATTGTACAGTGCCTTGCAAGCAGTATTCTAGTTAGGATTAATGATTGCATATTTCTAGCACAAGATATGTTGCATTTAATAGGATCTTACATGAGGTAGGGATAACGAAGCACAATTCTCAAGATCATATCATTTCTGGTATTTCACATTTGAGTGCTGTACATTCAGCTGACCCAAATACATGTACTGACCTCCGCACTTTGAAAGAGTTTCAGATACTCAAAATAAATTTTTTGCTCTGGAAATTTTGAAAGAAACAAGACTATCAAAGTATAACCTGTAATATACATGTGTATAGTAAAACAGTAGATATGGCATGCAGTTACTTAATACATCATTTTACATTGAAAAATAACACAGAGTAGAAGGGTATAATACAATTCTACCATACTGGCAATTTTATGCACGTTTGAAAGATTGCGACAGAAATAAACACGTTTCTCATTCATGTCATTGTCTTTCAACAGTCTAATCATTGGGAAGGTGATGTATGTGAATTTGAGATTTACACAACATTTCAACAGTAAAAATTCAGCATGCTTTGGTCGCAATTAAATTTTTATTCTAGCAATCCTGAGACAACTGGTATGCTTATAACGTGTCTACATGAAAGATAGTAACAACCTAAAATTATTATACCGGTAAATATCTGTTAGTAACTATTCAGTGGAAGAAAATGAAAACAAAATGAACGTCAGTTTTACAATCAATGTCTCTCATGGCAGTACACAGGATAACATCCTTTCTCTGTGATAAATAGATTCACCCAACAATAGGGTTCAGCCATATTTACAGACTATAGGGTAGCAGAAGTTCTGCAGAATAAAAGTCCCTCATTTTATTCTTACAAGAAAAGTTTTGCAAAATGTAAATCGGAAATGGAAGGTGCAAATTAACGGCGTAAATCAAGTCGAATCGACAGTAGTGTACATTTATGTGACGGTGCAAATATTCATATTCCTCATTATTAGGCAAATACTATATTATTAACACAAAAATGTCTGAATACATACATTACATATACACTTCAAAGGGTTAGACATTGAGAGAAAAAAACTACCAAAAAAAAAAGACATTATCATACATCTACTATGGCCCTGACGGACCAGGAAAGTGTTCTTTCCTACTAGATAACAATGAATAACATACTTGGAGTAAATGTAAAAATAGTATTTTCTATTGTAAACTACTCTATTGCCAATTAAATGGTGATATTTGTAATATTTCCAAGACCTCTTCACAGTTCAAAATGCTTGGAGAGACAATTTCAACTCACACATGCATGAAATCACCTTTACATATTAAGATAAGACAGAACAAACACTTTTTTTTTCATGAATTCACTATCACAATGTATTATCACACAATTCAAATCAGTGTATACTGTAATAATATAATAAATGTGTGTGTATGATCCAAAAAAAAAAGGTGGTTTGTTAAGCTGCACATACCTGTAAGGCAGGATAAATTCAATATAATTATATGACCCACAAATCTGACTTCTTTCAACTGATACACATCTACATTCTCTCAAAATTCAGATATTTGTGTCAAAGTCATACAGGGTCATTCTTGTAAAAACCTTGTCTTTTGATGGTTAGTCCAAATGATTTTAATCAGTTATGGTATAATGGGTTGGGAGTAAGACAAAACTTTGATGCCTCCATTTCATTTGGTAGCCATTTTGTTTACTTGAACAAATAATCATTTAGACTAAAGGTGATGTATGGTATTATATTAACTTTTTGCTTTCACGCATTTTGGTGAGACAATTTAGGGGTTATTTCAGGTCATTGACCTCATGAAACAAAGAATAAAGGTCATAGACAATATCTCTAAATTTCAGATTTCTTTTCTGGATTTGACATGCTATCAATTTGTTGCATTTGTTACAAGAAAACACAAATTATGCTAAATTGTGAGGAGGTGGGGGGGGGGGGGGGGGCTGCAAAACAGGGAGCATCATGCAAAATATGCCATAGAAGAAGCTGTATATCAAAAAGTGTGATATTAAGGCAATTCATCACACACATACAGGTAAATTCAATCTATTTTGGTTGATATTTCAAAACCAACTGCAAAGTTTGCAAATACAACGGTATGCTTGACATTACACTGGAATAAATATATATTACTAAATAATAGATTTTATCAACTCGTTGATGGAAAACTAGCATTGGGAAAAAATAATGTCAAAATCATGGTAAAATTAATAACACAATAATAATAATAATAATAATGCAAATCAGAAAGGAATGATACATTGTTTAATAGTTCAAAGCTAAACTTCATTGTTTCTATTCTCAGTCAAAAAGGAATTGTTCATTTAAAAAGTACATTTTAAGTCATTTTTTAAAATTTTTTTTAATTTTTTAATTTTTTTAAGATTTCTTGTTTCCATGTATAAATACTATGTTCACACTTGGTAATGCATAGGGTTGATATTTTCATCATACGGCTAAGTGATAATTAGTTATTTTAATGGTTCCATTAAATTAAAGCCATGCCTACACAGTAATATGTACATGCTAATTACTGAATACCAGTAACAATACAGGTAATAGGGTGTTATGAAAATACAAGATAACTCTCAGCCCCCTTCCTATTTACTCAATTACATGTATATGTACAACCTCTATTTCCAGCTCTAAGAACAACAAAACTTGTGTCACTGGTGTATTACCAAATCCACTCTATTCTTATGGCAAGGGCAAGACTGAAATGTTGAGTACCATAGTCTGTTTTGTATCCCATACAAAATGCAGGAGACAAGTAATATTAGGGTTAGGGATGTTAGAGTACCCACCATGGAAATACTGAAGAACACTGGACTCAATTTGTGTGTACCCTAGCCTGCTTTGTATCCCATACAAAATACAGGAGACAAGTAATATTAGGGTTAGTATTATCAGAGTCCCCACCATGGCAAGACTATATAACACTGGGCCCATTACATATGTTGTATACCCTACTCTGTTTTATAACCCTACAAAATGAAGGCTTTAAGTAACATTAGGGTTAGGGATGTTAAAATACAGACTGTGTTGATAAATCATTGTTAGAAGCTGTATCTAACGCAAAGTGTTGTCATTTGGAAAGCTAAATGTCCATCAGGTGTATTTACAGTTCTTGATGAATTTTGGCACAAGGGTTGTCTCTGATCCACACAAATCTTACTGTATGTTAACAGGACATGTTTTTGAATGAAATAAACAAACTTCTAAGGTGTTTACAATGACATCTGAGATGAGAGTGCGACATTACTAATTGTAACATTAATATTCAATATCATTCAAATGTATTTATAATTCATTGGCCTACATATAATTCACAAATTCTGAAAGATTATTTATGGAACCTATGTTTTTTTAAGAATACTATGTCTTAGCATAAAGCCTCATTTCACAAGTGTTTCAAACATATCTTGATATATCTGTGGGGTTTTTTCACATGCTGGATACACTAGAGAGCACTAAATACTTTTTTCCTCATGTCCATGTATTATCTGTAGTTGTCTAGTATACATTTGTGATGAGTCATTGAGATAAGTAGCTTTGTAATCTTGTTCATTATGAAGAGACTCCAATTAAAAAAACTCAGTTATCTCATACTTGTTATCAGCTTTTTTTTTTTGGTTATTTGAGCTGATAATACTTTCAAATTCAATAGATACTGGATTCCTAGATAATTTCTGAGTGTTCAAGTGATTTCACACAGAGATAATCATTTATCTTTTCATCTGTACTAGATTGAAATGTTGTACAAATAACTGACACTCAACTACACAGATACATGTACTAAGGTTTGTATCTGGGTGGAAGTTGGACAGGGGGTCACTTTCTTTATAAATGAACAAATTCCTTTTTGACAATGAAAACAAAACAAAACACTGGCCCCAATTCACACATACACTTGTCGTTAAACTCAAAACTACATCTGAAATCTGCACAAATAGTTCATTTATACACACTCATGTCTACAGGTATTGACATAGGTGAATCTTTAGAATTTGAGCCTATCACTGGTACCCAGTTATCAATTAGCAATAGTTAATTCATGAGTCACAAAGTGTTTAAGTCTCTCCAGGTATTGTCCATACAGCTCTACATCATTGTGTCCAGCTCCTTCGACCCACAGTGGCTCAACGGCTCGGGGACATCTCTCGTAGATAGCCAGACCATGTGAGAAATCTATCACTTCATCTTCTGTGCCATGTATCACAAGCACTGGTGACATAACTCTACCAACCTTTTCAATACTGCAAAAAAAAAATGAACAAAAAGAAAAAGGTTAGAGTATGTACATGAAACTGGAAGTCTGGTTTGGTCTGATATCTTAGGAAGGTTCCTAATGATTGGTGAGGTAATCTTGCCTGTATTGGCAGTTGATGTAATTTCCCCTGCCCCTCATTATTTTCAAATCAGACAACCTTTTGAAAGGCTTCCTGTATATACTATTAAAATGTGTGCACTATTGAAATGTCATAGTAATAGACAGGATGACATGGTAGAGGTGAATTTAACCCATTGCATGTGCTTCTGCCCCATGTCTACTACATATACATGTACAGCACTTCTAGTAACATTAACAACTTTTAGTCCTTGAATTCAATCGGCTGCTTCACTGTAGTTGAAATTGAACTTAACCTTAGTGTGAATAGTACATATTAATTTTGGTCTAGCGAAAGACAAGTACTACATTTGACATCCGGTCCAGGTATATCTGGTTTATAGTATGTATATACACAGTGCTGCATTAATAACATTTCCAATAAACACTTTTGCACCTGAAAGTACTATGTGAATCACATACAGTATGTGGTCAGTGGTCAGCTGTAACTATGGAATTTGTCATTCTGATGAGGATTGTCAACCAAGACAGATCAAAAGCTCAATGCTAAAACACTTTGAACTGATTATGTGTTATAACCATTGTAAATTATTTAATCTACCAAGCTGATAAATATTTTTGGTCACATATAATGTATTATTTGTATGTGACAAATAATTGCTGGCTTAACTATGTTCATTTTCTTAATGATTAAATTAAAATTAAAAGGAGTCCTCATTTTGTTTTCTTTAAATTTGCATAGGTGACAAGTTCTATATTAAAAACAAAGACGACACCATAATTATTTTAGAAACATAATGTAGTACTTTTTGCATATATATAAATTTAGAAAAGTTAACAAAATAAATGGATACATATATGTATACACACAAGTATTTGGTAAGTAAGACTCAGTATGTAAGTTACATTGTACATGAATTTGTCACAAAAGTCCGATAGAGTCACATATGTCTCTCTTTCACAACAATTGTCAGTAAAATAGACGTTACTCATAACCAGCTGAGGTCTCTAACCTATTCTCTTTGAATGTCAAACTACTATATAATATGTTAATGTTACACCTTTGTGAGTCATATAAAAATGTATATAAATTTCAAATGTCTGAGCTGTGGTTTTTGATTTCTGAGCTATGGCTATTGATTTCTACAATTCAAAATGTCATTTATATTATTTGGCAGAGCCAAGAAAAGTGTTTCTATATCATATGTATATAAAACTATATTTGAATGCTATATTTTAGGTATTTGCATATTGATCAAAACTGATACATAATCATTACAGAAATTAATGCCAAAATTGACGAGAGCACTTCAAAAATTTGCTGTAGAATACCAATATTTTTATCAATGCATAGCATAATGTGTTGTTTACAATGTAATCCAATATTTCATATTATAGTTATTTTTATTTAAAGTGCATTTTAAGTTTTGTTCACTTACTATGAACAAACAAACGGGATGAAAGTGATTGCTTTTTTCTCATGAGACCAGTCAGCGTACTATAATGTAGTTTCATGCCATGGGGTAAAGTACTTAGAGCATATGGTTTGTGAAAAGTGTTATGATATATTAATCATTGTATTCAATGCTTGGTAATAAACTGCATGTATCTGAAACCATGGCAACTCATCATGGAAGTATAATCAGAAATTATCATGACAATAATTACATTTTTTAATCACTTGCAAGGATGAATAAATTGACGTTATTTTCAAATTAATATTTTTGTCAGTTTTCTTGTCAAGTTCTCACCTCTAGCAATCCATGTATCATTATTGAACAATGTAATGACAATAATTTACATTTGAACTTACAACACCACAGTGAAATTCACTTTGATACAAACATGTCATTCTTCACGATGTATCTTTCAATAACTGCACTCATTACTGGTAGCAGCATATACAATACATTTGTAGATAACTACATGTGTAATATTAGTTTATTTTCTCATGTCAAAAACCAAGTTGTATTGTCAGAACACAAAATGTTGGATTTTCACCTCTTTCTGGTAATTCTTGACATTACACATCAATTCATTGATGGTACAGAAAACTGTATCATTACATGTATAAGTATTCACTCTTGAATTTTTAAAGAGCGTCCTGAGAAACACTACATGTGATTTGTAGTTACTGGTCAGAGATCATGAATTCCATGTAGGGTTTGGCAACTTTTTGATGGCAGTATACATGTTGTCCCGAATAATATAAACACATTCATCCGGTCAGTAAAACATAGTAATAAGTTCTTGTATCACGTAGAAGGGTTCTTATTGCTTACAAGTAATGTTTTGCCTGTTCAGATCGACAGGCTTTGAGAAACTGTCTCTTTGCTGGCTTTACCACTACTAGGTGGTATACAATCCATCATGATTTCATAATTATGGATTTCGTAAATCAAAATGAATTTCATTTCATCTAGTGCTTGTAGTGGGTGCTCAGAAATTACATGTAGGGATTAACATGTGTGTGTACACATGTGTACCTTGTTGAAGGAAAACATACAATACTATACACTGTATCTCTAAAACTAACACAGTATTACAGCTATGTTTAATGGTGAGATATAATCATTTTTATAAACAAACCAACATCCATTTTGTCATATAAATAACCCTATATTGCACTGATATATACATGTAGTAGTTACCATAACACTAATATGGTAGATGGACAAGAACTGTGTTATGACATTAATGTCACATTTAGTAACAGACAGCCTTATAATGAACTGTAATATGATGTCCAATCTCACATTTAGTGACAGACAGACATATTACCTTACAATGACAGGTAAGCTATAAAGTACATGTACTTGTTATCTATTATAAATGTATTACTTATAATGGAATAATTATATGTTACTTTTAGAACCATCATAATACATGTACCATGTACTTCCAATACACACAGAAATACATAAAGGTTGTTGGTACTTTACTGTATAGAAATAGCTAATGGTAGCTATAAAACCATTATTTATTATAGGGACAGTAATAACAACTGATAGTTTGAACAGGAAGTATAGTCAACATCATAAGAATATACATTTGTATATATATTCTTATCCACAATTTTTCGATTTTCAGCCTGAATTTCAAATTCCATGTTTTGTTTGAATGTGTTCAACTTGGCTTGTGTGGTATAATACACTGTGTCATTCAAATACATGATATAAACTCATTATTCTTTTGTCATATTGTCAAGCACTTTTAATATTCTTTTCCGTAATTTACTGCTACTCCTTAATGGATGTATTCAAGTACAATATTTGACCTTTGGGTATGGCTGAAATTACTCAATACTTATCAAAATTTATCACCAATCAGTGACAGTCCAAAATACAAACATTAATTTATACCTATTTAAAATAAGTAATGAAGGTATAAATATGATGGAAGAAATAGTGTATGCTAATTACATCAAGTATTGACGACAAATACATCTTTGTATAACAATCAAGCTACTAATGGGCAAACTATAACTGTGATATTGTGTGCGGATAAATTTCAATGCGCACACTCACTGCATGTTTGAAAGATTTTTTATTTCAACCTCATGATAACATAAAATTTTACAATGATATCTTTTTCTAGTTAGGTTTTACCTTACATATATGTAACCCTGTATGCATCCTCAATTTGACTAACTACCTGTATACTAATGGCACATGAAACAGGTATATATAAATGCACTACCGGATATTAACAATGTAATGTCTTGCTTGTGACGTGTGATGTGGAATCTCAAGTCTTATGGATATGGCTAGCATGGTTTACTGTCAACTTCTGCATTAATGAAATGTCTGGTCCATTGATGGATTGATAAAATCCTGTAATTCATGTGAAAACCAACAATTTGATAAAATCCTGTGATTCATGCGAAAACCAACAATTTGAATATCTAATCAACAATTTAAAGATATTTGCAGTTATTCTGAAGAGATTGTATTGTATTGAACTTTTCATATGATAGCTGATATGTACGCCATGCACCTGGGTTTTAAAATAGAATTGAGTCCTAGAAATAAACACCTCCACTAGGCAATATCAACATGCATTAGTGCATGTTGTGCAGCCATGTATTTTGAGCCCCGATAGTTAAAAGTACATTTATGGAATTTTGGGTTATTCTGTCAAAAAGAGTCTAGGATTGGAAAACGAATTATAACTCCTAATATGCAGACTACTTTTATATAACACTGCAAAAAACAGTCAATTATACTTAATACAAGTAATTGAAAATGACATAGTCCCCGCTATGATTGGGTTCTAAGGAACTGGCAGTTTATGTTGTCATTTTCAAACCTGGTTAATGTTGTTTGGCCTCATATGGTTGTTTTTGATATCACTACTCTGTTCAAGCATGTCTGAGTTATGGCTTTGGACATGAAAACTGTGCCAACAATATGGCTGCCAGGCAGCCATATCGGATTGTATAATGACGAAAATGGATATGCACATGTATGTCATATACTGTGCTAATACCAACTTTGAATGAGATCTGTTCAAGCATGTCTGAGTTATGGCTTTGGACATGGAAAATTCGCAAACAAAATGGCTGCCAGGCAGCCATATTGGATTGTATCACGACAACAATGAATATGCACATGTATGTCGTAGAACACTGTGCTAATACCAACTTTGAATGAGATCTGTTCGAGCATGTCCGACATGGCTTTGGACATGGAAAATTCGCAAACAACATGGCTGCTAGGTGGCCATATTGGATCATAAAAAACAAATTGACGTGCATATGTATGCCATAGTATGTTGACCCTGTACCAAGTTTGAAAAAATCCGTCGGAACCCAATCCATTAGTCCCCGTCCGGACGACTAATAATAACTGGTGTAGGACTGCTTTGCTTTACAATGATATATTAGGATTCACACATTACAGTAAAGAAGTCCAATTCTGCCTTGAGTTGAATGGACAGTGTCAACTATATAAGATTACATACAACTATAAATTACACATCAATAGACATAGTCTACCATAGTATACACATGACATAGTAAAAATAATGAGATTTCATATGCCTGAGTGATTCAATATCCACTGCATGTCTGATTACAAAGAAACACTTCTAATAAAATCATTCGACACACGAAATGACCCTGTATATACTGAATGATAGTGGGTGTATGTTCTTATATTTCATTTTTACATTATAGGTACATGTATACAACATTACAGCAACTACATGTATACATTGTAGACTATCAGGTTATGTGCATACATTACATTGTAGATGTCATAAAAACAAACAACATGTACATGTAATTAATAAAACACACACATTTACTTTAAGACTACCTACTGGCCCTCCAATATATATATTTTTTAAAAAGGAGTTGTTAGATCACTATAATAAAGCATAGACACCATATTTTGTCTTGTATATTGCTGATTTATTTGGAAATGGCTCAACAACAAGATTAAATAAAGTCAATAATAATGGGAAACAATTCTGTGACCTGTCAGAATTGTGAAAGAAATATATACAAGGTAGCGGTCTACATCCTAGAGATGTTTCTGCTTGCAGCCACTTCATCCTTACTATGGGATACTGAATTTGTAGTGCTGTACTAAAAATGTACAGACAATACATGTATGATAATGTGATGAAGATATTGGTTTACCATGTACAATGTACAATATATGCAACAAACAAACAAACAAACAAGGTAACAGTTACATACTACACTGCTAGACTGGATTTCACTGTGATGGTTTTCACAGGCACAGGGTTAAAAAGCCTATGTTAAATAGGATGTGAAAAATAGTTGTCTGGTAGAGCTATATGAAAGGTTGGTTTCAACAAAAGAATCATATCCTAATGGCCCTTATTCATGAGAGTGTACAATTTTGCGATACTTTGAGAGAAATCTAAGCGCTGGTTAGGTTTAAATAGCTAGCTTGCCAGTATTTGGTATTATAGACACAGCTTAGCCTCCATTCTTCTATGTCAGGCGTACACATACCATATTGTTAGTTACAGTTTCTACAGATTTCAATAATTCCATATTGCAATTTTTTTGTATGAATACTGACATTGCTAGGTTCAATATTAAAACATTCATTTCAATAACGACATATTTAACCACATTTTTTCTAATTCTAATATGATCCTACATGTATGAAATTTTCTGCAATATTAAAATCAAATTTTACGATCATTTATTCACAAAATTTATTGCATTTATTTTACGTCAATTTGTAATTATGGTATCAGCTCTACAAAGTCTTAATCTATCAAAGACCAATTACCAGGTTAAGCTTTCATTATTTGATACATAGGCGTACTCCTGGATCTTTAATTAATATTTAATTACTTGTTATACAGAACTAGGAGCAAGTGTTAAATTTTGATTGTTCATAGGACTTTAATTTTACAGATCTATTTTGAGCAAATAACTGCAATTAATCACTACCTGTATATTGCTATTTGAATATCACGCTTTGCTTTGTTTCATCAACCATATACATATTTACATATCTGCCCTCTAAGACAATTTGATGTACTTCTTATACATGACATGTTTTGTGACATCCCTTATTATTATTTAGAAACTGAAAGAAACCCATTTTATTTATTATTTGATTCCTAACAACAAATTTTCTTTCATTTGAGGGTAGATTGATCTTCAGATATTTTACATGAAGGTGCAAGTGGTTGTACCACCATCAATCCATATTCTGTGTTCGATATATTATAACACAAATTCCATCCGTTTACCAATTCATATTGTGACATTTAATTTATATACATTTGACAGTCAGCTATATAACACGGCATACAGGACATCTAATCTGTCATAAAACTATAGTATGAATAAATTGCTTGTCACAGTGTCAGCTTTACAGCACGGCATACAGGACATCTAATCTGTCATAAACCTGCATCATAAGGGCTGTAACTTCTTTCTTTCCCCAATTAACCACTTCAAAGACCATTAAGAATATATTTCAAGACTTTCCATTATCACTTTACTATTTTGGGTTTTTCTGTGTTTGATTCAATAAAACATTACACATTAAACTGAAGCCTTTTCACATCAATCAGAGAGAGAGTTTTCACATCAATCAGAGAGAGAGAGAGAGAGAGTAATATTTGCAGATGTGTATTTTTAAAATGTGAATCGATTTTACACTCGCCCTAAGATGACATTACATTTTCTTTGTTTCATAAAAATAGACTTTGTAGGAAGATGAACTCATATTTCTTTTAAATTACCCGAGGGAGATAGCCTCAAAACAACAATGTTATCAATTCTGAAATCCCTAACCCTAAATGTGACATTCTTGTGGCAAATTTGGATTTAATGACATGCACGCAATGAGAACTGTGTTATTCAGTTTTGATACAAGCCTGTGTTGAAAATATTCCTGTATTATGTGTACAAATACCCCATCCCACCTGAACTCCACCGTGAAAGTTCACCATGATAGCTATTAAAATTAAATCCATTGGCAATAGCATGGGATCTAATTTTAACAGGAAACTACAGACCTTGCCAGAATTAACACTGCGCACACATAGCATTTTTGCCAAAGGCTGGGAAACCCAATAACAGGAAGGGGCAAATTTGGTAAAACTGGTACAGTTTCCCATATACTATACTATGATTTGGTGATGGAGTTGAACTCGGGTAGATTTTACCGACTTACCATCCTTCACAAAACACTGACAATGTGACATGTGATATAAGTTTGTCACAATATCTTATTCTCATGGTGCCATCATAGCTTATAATTATAGTAGAAATCTCTTTTCTATATATCAATTCAATTATGGGGTAGAATGGTAGAATGTGTGAGAATTCTTGTAGATTTGACTGTACCTGACTGACCACACTATCATATCTATACAGATATCAGCCACTGAATTTTTATATTCATGATACAATTATTTAATAATGTCCCTTGAGTTAAATACTAGTATTTCAGATCTAGATATTTGATAAGGTACTTATCTCACATGTACTTTCATTTCCTATATATCAAATAATTACATCACTAAATTGTATATAAGGTCTGCATTACTTTTTTGAATTTATCATCCATCTTGTGTAAGTGTCATGTGAGACTATTTATTTAAATGCCCGCAAGGTAGAAATACTTTGGCTTCCTACAATAAATTGCTATTGGTTACCTCAAAATATTTAATATTACAATCCCTTTCCCTTCCCTTCTAGACAAAAATGAAAACACTTAGACTTGCTACAATAAAGTGTTATTGATTCCTTCCCAGCATTTCAATATCACAACAACACACCTTCCAGCCACAGCCACAGCCCATAGCCCATAGCCCACAGTCTCAGCCACAGCCACAGCCCATAGCCCACAGCCACAGCCACAGCCACAGCAACAGCCCCTGAACCATAAACATCGGTAAAAAGTGCACTGATGTACATCAGGAAAAGAATGGTGCTGAACACTGAACATTCAAACATTACTGAACTTACAATTATATAAACTTTCTTTTTTATTAATGTCAAATTGTCAGTCTGGTTGTTTTTATCTTGTGAGCCGATGTGAACAGGTCTAGGTCTACACAGGTTATTTTCTTTTCCAAAAGTTAACCTTGTCATTTTGAACACATAGAAACCATACCAAAATGAAGAAAAAAATAGACAACATATATTGAGATTTCTATCTTTGATTAAACTATTCCATTTTAAATGATTTGCATGACCATGACAGTAAATATGGCTGACTGGTGTTAACTAAGTCTGCCAAGATCCAAACTTTATCTACTGGTTTGTATAAATATGAAGCTAACTTTCCCATATAGATTACAACCTATCCTATACTGATGTTGGCCTGGGGCATGTTAGCGTGAACATCACTTGTAATACAGTACTGGGATTAAACAAGGCATGTATACAAATGTATCTTGATCTGTCTGAGACAGCCACTAGTACCAGACTATCAACTGGCCACTACTGTAGTCTAGAACCGTAGTCTAGATATACTTGTGGTATCCAATCATCTCAAAAAGAGATCTGACATTTGATGCAACAGCTAGCACTAGTCTAGCTGGTCACTTGTTGGATACATTTAGTAGGTATATCTCTGATCCCTTGAGTTCCCTCTGATTCTGGAAAGTATATGCGTGGGTTTGTTTTCTATGATCTCTCTCTCCATGTATAGTGAAATGGACAAATTCTGTTGAAAATCTAGCTAAATCTCCTGCTGTGAAAAGGGTGTAGTAATGTCAGTAGTAATCATTGGTTACTTTGTGTAGTTACTGAAAACTCAACCTCCAGTTTTAAAGTAAGTCACATGACAACACGATAATGTTATCAGGTTTATATCAACACTCCGGTAGCAATAAACTACTGCTGTCGGTGGTAATAACAGAACAGTGTACTAGAGAAAGCCATTGACTGAATGGTGGAGGGAGAGCATAGAAAATGAGCCCACACGTATAGTTACTAGACTACACACCAACAATTTCAGTGGCTATTACTACTATCATGGCAGGACCTTTAGTGTGCAATCAGTGAGTTCCACTATGGATTCCCTCCATGAAACCCATTCATATTGGAACCTATTGCAGATTCTAACTTCTAAGTGAAGAATCTGTGACGGCTAAAGTTATGACGTACATGTACAGCTTTGCACTATCAACAATTCTATGTGTTTGGCTGTTATTTGACTACGACATCACATTAATTACATCTCAATTACAATCTCAACTCATCTGAAGGCCATTTACATTATACATTTTCTATTGTTTCCCTTCATCAAAGGTTGCAAAATCGATTCAAGTCTCTCTTCAAATCTGTTTCTATGCATGCCTTATGTAACCTCGCAAGGCTACCTCTAAACTATAAATAAAGTACACATACTACAGTAACATTTTTACCTGACAACTATGTATTTATTGACCTCCACAAGATGTTAGACATTTTCAATAAGTTCACATATTTGTCTGTGACAGCTGTCCCTTTCACAGTAGTGAGTACAGTGTATGTTTTGTGTCTATCTATTTAAATACTAGATCAATAATATTTAATGGCATGCACACATTATCCCAACTTAATTCATTATTTATCAATTATAATGTACAAATAGTAGAATTTGAGGATCGATTGCAAAATATTGTACAAAATCTGCTATGATGTCAATTTAAACTATATTGTTTGAACATCTCTTTAGTACACATCTAACAACATACACGTCCATATATAGATGTTCTCCTTTGTGAAATTACTGGCATACTGATTTACTATTAGTATTACTGTGCTTTCTTAGGCTACAGTGCTACTTCTCATGTTAATGTTAATACCAGCAGCCAATGTACCCACACTGAAACAACTAATCAGCAACAACATAGCATAGTTCATTGAACATGACTAATAATATGCAATCTTATGATATTACCTTTGAACCATGTCAATGAATTACAAGGACAGCTGAATAACAAATATTGGTGTGGTACTTGAGCCAACATAACAATAACTCAAGTTCTAGATAATAACTCAGCAACAAGTGGTCTGGAGTCTCATCATGGCTACCAACTTACTTGGAAAGAACACTCATTTAGGATTTTCTATCCATGTTCATGTATTACAAAATTTAAAAGATTACAGTTGGAAAGCTTTGTAGTTAGCAGACAGGTCTTTGAATCTATGCTTATAATGTGGACTACACATTAGATTTATAATTAATCTCCTGTAAATAATATACTGTTTTGAAATCTAACAGGGTACAATGGAAGTACATGTATGTACACAGGGGTTATACTTTCATGGCACACGTAAATACCAGAATAACTATAAACAACTTGGCAACTCATTAAAGTTTAGAAACATGTTAAATCACGTTAAATAAATGTACTTATTTCCTCTCAGCCTCTGAAGTCTGTAATCACATTTGCCTTTCATGAGTGTACATGTATTATAAAGAATGAACAATGACCTTTCTCTACAAAACAACCAACAATTTGCAATTTCCTTGTCAGATCACATGAAAAGTGACGACTACAAAAGAGTGTGATCAAGTCACCAACAGGTCAACTCAAATGTCTGCTTCCATTAGTATACTGGTTTACCACCCACACCTTCAAATGTCAACCTTGCCAAGTGTCATGTCACTGAACACAAGAAGTTCCATATTTATAGTACATAATGTATTGTAATAAACTGAAGACAGATTCACTGCACAAACCATAACCACAATATAATTGGATAGTAAAATAGATGATCATGTTTCTGGGCCCTGGGAACATTATCACATGTAAAGGCTGAGGAAAAGCAGTAACCATGTCTGCAGGATTCTGACAACGACGGTTCAACCAGCTACAATGCATAATATAGACTTACATGTATCACACAACCATCATGGATACTACTACTGGTACAGTGTATGCATATCGCATGTACATGTAGTAGTTCATATTATACATAGTTGAACATTGAAGATACTCCCATCAGAATGTGTACAAAAAATAATGAAAGTAACAAAATATGTGACAAGATTATTCATATACAGTTTACTGGGAACTATTGGTAGTCATAGTCCATTGGTCCAGACAGACTACATGTCTAAAAGCTGCCAATATGTCACTGAAATATTATGTCTCATATGTTAAGGTTCACTGGAATCTTATTTAACAAAAGGCAGGTCAATTCATTCAGTCTGCAGGCTTGTCAACAATATAGGTAAAAAATTGTCCCAGTGTTTTGTTAAAGACACTTAGTTCCCCAGGCAGCTTACCTGAGTTCCATACCAAAATACAGTATAGCAATACATGTACATGTCATCTCAGACCACTATAGTCTCTATAGTGGTCTGACAGTCATATATTGAACACATATTGCCTGGCCATGAGGGCTATAGCACCCGTTTATTACACCCGAGGTGCCATTTTGAACTGCTGTGAACTCGCGGTGGTCACGTGACCATGTAAAAGTTGATGGAACTATTTCCCTAGGGAAATAGTCATTCTATTTTCCTATCACGTGACTGATTCCAGCGAATCATGGCACAGCATTATCACTAGGTATATTATAAGAACCCTTATTCACAGGCACACCTAAAGATTCCTGATGATAACTACTATTTTGCTTTGGATAAAGCCTGTAAGAATCAAATCATCAACACTCATATTCTACATTGTCTAATATCAGGGATTTCCTAACCCTGATGATGTTACTTGTACCAGTTTCCTTCATATTGTTTGGTTTACAAAACAGGCTAGAGTACGTGTACACATTGAGCCAACTGTTCTTCTCAATAGATACATTGTCTTCAGTTCGAGTAGAGCTATAACTCTGTTTGGTAATAGAGGTGTTTATGGTACATGTATGATGTCGTTATCATCAATTCATTCTACATTTTGTATGTACTATGACATTCAATAAAATGAAGACAAAAGTGGTTTCACCTGTGACAGAAGTGAGTGTAGCAATGACAAACCATAGACAGACTCTGTGACTTTAAATAAACTGAAACCTTTAGGGAATAAAGAAACACTGACACTCTAAATGTAAAGTCTGTGCTACTTCCAACAATGTGAAGTCACTTTCACAGTTACAACTGACCTAAAACTGTGTAAATCTATTGATAAAATGTCAGAGGTTTCACAAAACATCTTCTCACAAATGGAATTATTGTGTTTTCTTTTCCCTGCCTTCATTTTCGCCACTAGATTGCATCTACATACAATTTCCCTTCTCAGACACATCTAAAATTCCTTCTAGTAGAGATCACTTGAGACTAGTGATGATAATTTGATGGAATGTCGAATTCTTTTGATATGGAGACTTGGTGAGAGTTATAAAGTTATAAAGATGAAGTGATTTATTTCCAGCTGGTACTGGATGTCATGCAATTGCTAATTACCAGGCACACACTGTACATGTACATGCACATACATGTACGTCCAGGCATTTATAACATTACCAGGGACACACTGTACATGTACGTACATCCAGGCATTTATAACATGACAAGGGACACTGTACATGTACGTACATCCAGGCATTTATAAAATTACAAGGGACACACTGTACATGTACATGTATGTATGTCCAGGCATTTATAACATTACCAGGGACACACTGTACATGTACATACATCCAGGCATTTATAACATTACAAGGGACACACTATACATGTACGTACATCCAGGCATTTATAACATTACAAGGGACACACTGTACATGTACGTACATCCAGGCATTTATAACATTACAAGGGACACACTGTACATGTACGTACATCCAGGCATTTATAACATTACAAGGGACACACTATACATGTACATGTATGTACGTTCCAGGCATTTATAACATTACCAGGGACACACTGCACATGTACGTACATCCAGGCATTTATAACATGACAAGGGACACACTACATACATGTACATGTACGTACATCCAGGCATTTATAACATTACAAGGGACACACTACATACATGTACATGTACGTACATCCAGGCATTTATAACATTACAAGGGACACACTACATACATGTACATGTACGTACATCCAGGCATTTATAACATTACAAGGGACACACTACATACATGTACATGTACGTACATCCAGGCATTTATAACACGACAAGGGACACACTACATACATGTACATGTACGTACATCCAGGCATTTATAATATTACATGTACAAGGGACACACTGTACATGTACGTACATCCAGGCATTTATAACATTACTCATACTACTGCTTTATAATTCTGCGCAGCAAAGTAAACCAAACTTTGTCCGTTGTACCATTTGGTGAGATTGATTTTCTAAGATTCACCAATGAATACCACTGTACTATTTAAAGAAAATTAAATCACAAAGACATGAAACGTGTTGAAAAGATTTTAGTTTCCTGGCTAAGACAGTTGTAGTTTTGTCCACCTGATATGTTAAGTGACTTCACCTTCGGTTATGAAAAGTAGGGCATACACTGGCAATTGGAATATTTAAATTTGTTATCTGATGGCCTTCAAGGAACCCTGTGATATGACTCAACTGCATGTATATAGTGAATCAACTCATTACAACTGAACACTGAACAAATTTACATTACCTTTTTCAGTCCTAATTTCTGAATACCTATTCTTTTCAAATGAGGCAACATGAGATCATATTCACTCAGGAAATGATGGCACGGTATATAAATATAAGTACAATGTAAATGTTAAATCTTTTATCCATGGTATTACAGTAGCATGATTACACATGTCAGAATTTGGTAAATCTCTACAAGTTCAGCGATGAGAACAAGAAAATGTGACCTTCAGAACTGTGGCATCAATCAAAATGTCTGGGCTTTCATACTTCTCAATATTCCCTTTCTACTTGCATGATGATGTGGATAATAACATTTACTAATGTGTGTTCATATGTACAATCTGATTTGCCCACCTCCAGATGAGTACATATCAATCATTCCACTATGCTTACAAATGATAATATAGATTATCACAGATAACAAAGATACATGTATGTGGGGGAGGGATTTGAGATAAGCCCATTTTTATTTGTTGTTCTCTTTCGTGATGGTTTTGAGAAATTACACACAAATTTATGCATGACAGTAATGAGTGTACCCTATTGACATTTGATTTTACTAGAAAACCATTTCCTGAAAATGTCAAGGCTATATACGGTCAGTACTTCTGACATATTCCAACACTAAATAGAAGTGGGTGTAGGATTAAAAAAATTTACTTGTTAGACTTCTCCTATACATTCACATCCCAAAGGTACATAAATTTATAGTCAAATTCCCTGAAACATTTTCACAAATTACACTTATTATCACATAAATGCATGGAAGGCCGAAGGAGGAACAGCTATGCAATAATATAATACCAAAAAGTGTTGATGTACATGTATGTTTGAATTGAATCTTTTTTCAATGGGCAAATTTGTGAAGTTTACTAAATAAACAAATCGCGTCCTTTAAATATGATGTCCTGCGAAAAAAAATTCATACATGCATATATTATACAATGACACACACTGAGAATGGTTGGACTCCGACTGTATACACTCCTACATACATAGACTTCCTGTTAGAGCTATCTTCTGGATGACCCACGTGGGGATAATGATTGTAAAAATCTCCAAAGGTGATTAACTCCCATCATTTCAATGGCTTTACACACAGTTGCTGAATTACAGTTGAAATCTAATTAAGACAGAACCACCTACGATGACACCTTAACTTCTGAGTTTTGATCAGAACAATGGTTTTCTCAAAACTGATTCCAACATGACTATAAACTTACTTATCAAAATGTTCACATTATCAAAATGTGATACACATCGTGTCATAACTGTTCAGATTTGATTATGGAAGTAGGTAGAGTATGTACATGTAAGTGTATGCCTGTGATATCAATACCATATTTATAACCTTGACATTTTAATTGTCTGACCTTTAGTTGGAATCTATACCTGTACATCCACAATGTCATGGATAACACAGCTGGCACACCTTTTACATGTATTTAATCACAGATTTGTTTCTTTCAAAAATATATAAGCCAGTACTCAAAATAAATCATTAACATATGTCAAATTCTTCCAACTGTACACATAAATAAACTGGTCAATAATATCATTAAAACATTTTTTAAAATAAATACTGTGACAGTGTCATGTACTTTTTGTTTTTGTTTGGAATTTTTATTCCTTTATATTATTTCTCAATTCCAATCAAATACATTTTTAGTTGTAATTCCTTCTTTATATCTCGATATATTTGAGGTGAGCAATAGTTGTAATAAAACTGACATTCCACTGTGAATGTTCTGCATTCGGTAAAATCAAAGTATGACATGACAAAAATTCCTTTACATAACCTAAATCTAACCATGGTCAAATCTAAATGTATACCCACCTTGGGAAAGCATCAAAGCACCAGGTTCGTTTGGTGTCAGGGAATGCCACTCTCATGCCTGACATTAAAGGTGAATGCAGCACAACAGCAGCACACTCGAACCTCGAGGCCAGATCAATGGTTGGTACGGTGCCTATACTCTGCCCGTACAATATGATATTTTCTGGGCTGATACCATATCGTGTACGTAGTGCCTGCCAGGCTGCATCCACGTCGGAATATAGATTTCTTTCTGATGGCTTCCCTGTGCTTACGCCATAACCTGAGTAATCGTAGCTGAAGATGTTACAACTAATGCGAGTACCTAAGCCTATATAAAAGCTACTCATCTGGCCAATATCGACGGCATTTCCGTGACTGAATAAAAGTGTGAATCGAGGATTTGTTGAACATCTTACAAATATACAAGCAATTCTATTTCCTTTTTTTGTCCGCGTTTGGAATACTTCAATAGCGTCCAGTTCCCGTTGTGAATACTGCCATTCGGCTCTTTCTGTTAGATGTAAACTATGCCTATTCCCAGATTCGTCAGCTATAAGGGAATATGTTGGTTCCGGTGGAAGAAAGGCAAGCTTTGCCGCTATCCTCGATGGACATGGCGGACAACAGAACAGACAACACAACTCGCCAAACGATAGCCCATTCATTTGGAATTCTTCAAATTCGACCTCGTAGGCAAAGTGTTCAGATAGTATATAGTTATCTGTCGCTACTCACGATCAATAATTGTCATCCAGATGGACACTGTTTCACGAAATGTTGATAACCTTTGGGATTCTGTAACAGTGTCACGGAACTGACTGCGATGATTAGAGAAAATATACTGACGTCATAGGAAATGATCCCGTGGGTGAAAAGGTCATCACAAAAGGCACATTTTGATTGGACACAAATCCTTCCCCGTCTTTCTTATATACTCTGAAAAGAATGGGTCGTGAACAGGCATTGCGCGGATACCTTTTGAGGAATTTACGAAACGTATTTTCTAAAATTAGGAAAGCAAGAGAATGTAATATTTCAAAAGTCTGAAAGTGGGAAATTGAATCTTACACATTTTTGTGGAAGAAAGTATAGGAGCCAATTACAGTGGCTTTTACAAAACACTTTTGGAATCAAAGTAAGATTAATTTGCTGGTAATTTGTTTTCTCCAACATTTAACCCACACGTGGGACAGGGTTATCACGTAATTTCTCAGAAAGTGTATCTACTTTGAATGTTTCTTACATTTGTGAGAAGGATGAAGTTGATAACTCACAATATGTTGACGTCACACGTTAAAGGAGTGACGAACGGTTACCCTCTTGTGATTGAAGCCAATGAGGTTCGTGTAGAAGAGGTTGATTTCAATCCTGAGTTCATATCAAGAATGATACCAAAACTGGACTGGGACGTTTTATACAAGGCTGCTGAGAGTATTGGTCACCTAGGCAGCCTGCCTCCTCAGCCTGTAACGGATTATGACAGTAATGAAGACTTTTTGAAAGAAGCTCACCGAGTTATGATGGAGGTTGAAATTATTGAGGGACATTTAGTGTGTCCAGAAAGTGGAAGGAAATTCCCTGTAGCAAATGGAACACCGAATATGTTATTGAATGAAGATGAGGTCTAACAAGGGTTTCCATGCCAACAATACATGGTTTCCATATCAACAATACATTGTCATCATTCCTTTGTGCATATACCCCAACATTGATGGTTCCATTGTACATGTACTTGGATTTTAGAAATCTGACCAAAATTTGTGAAAAATTTAAATGTAAAGATCGAACTTCACTTTTGGCTTCAAATCCATTGGGGAATCCATGCCCCTTTACCTTACCTGGCATGGAACCTGGAGTGTCATGAAGTTGATGTGGTTCCAGATCATTCACTTTTGGGATGAAGTATGTGCTACTTGCAGATTTGGAAAAGAACAGGTTGAAAAGACATCCTTGTAAACAAACTAGTATTGGGATGCTGTACATGAAATGTGACTGAAGGACAAGACAATGTTAACCAGCGGTATATGTTGTATGAGGGAGATATATGATTTTATGGAGAGTGCTATACATGGGACCAACCAGAAATTGTGTTCAACATTGTTATTCATAACTGTAGATCTGTTTACAGAGGGTTGCCGAAACTCAAAATGTTACTTTGCTTTATGTCATCTGAATAAGAATATAATCCATCTAGTTACCATATCAGTATATTAGCCCAAGTTGCTTGCAGGCAGAGTTACTACAGGTAACGCAGTCTTGTAATTACTCTGTTTGCAAGCTAATCACCCAATCCCATTCAGTATCTATTTCTTTGTACTTTGTACTTTGATTTTAGTGTAATAACTGAATAAATAAATGTCAGCACTTGAACTGAGTAACTGTTCATGACATACATGTATAACCTATTTGACCTCAAAAGAATACAGTATGCAGATGAAGTAATCTTTTTCAAATCCATTTGTAAAACATTTAAAACCACCCTATCTAATGTATTGTTATATGACATGGTCACATTGAAGGAAGAGGAAGGGATGATGGCAGCAATGATGAAAATAAAAGAAGGTACATTTTTAGGCATCAAATTGGTGACATCACTTAGTATTGATCCTTCAAAGTGAATTGTTATATCATTTTGAGGGATCAATACGAACTGACTAAGTGATGTCACCTAAAAATGTACTTTCTTTTATTTTCATCTTCATCGCAGCCATTGCTGTCATCATCCTCCTCCTTCACTTAACAGCTGCAGAGCAGGTCACAAGTTTTCTCCAAATACAATCACCATTGGAGAGTGCAGTCATCTGATGTACTTGCAAGATTGTTCTGAAGATCCCCACATTAACCAGTACTATGTACATTTATGTGAGATACGATATCTGTTGACACCCTGGTCTCCTACCTGCATGCATCATCTTTTATTTTAATAGTTGTAAAAGACAAAAGGATGTTACTTCAGAACCACAATTGAACCATACAGAGCTACATGTACATGTAGACTGTGTATGTCACATTTATTGACATTGTTATTGTAGGACATAGGTTTCTGGTGAATGTCAGTCATGGTTAGTTGTATATTATTGTTTGTGTTTCAGTACATGTGATCAAACCCTTAGACTTCTTGATGGACATCAAATAAATACCAGCAAGTTCTTCTGACTTTATTCACTGGAGGTTGAGTTTGTAGTAAACTGAAAGAATGCACTGTTCACCCTTTCCTTAGCTTGAGATTTAGCTAGATTTTTGGTAGAATTTGTCCCTTTGACTATATGTGGAGAGAGAGAGATCGTAGAAAATGAGCCCGGGTATAATTCTAGACTAACTCAAAGACAGTCAAACATTTTTTAGAAAACAAATCTCAAAGGATGTTTCAGTCTCACACTCAACTGTTAGGACTAAAAAACCATGACACCAGTCAGTGATAGAAGAAACTTTAATAGTGAAAGTTGATAATAAAATTTGACAATCCAACATAACTGTACATCTTATAGAAGATAAAATAACGTCAAAAATATCAAGGTTGTAAGAAATGAAAAACATATAACAATAACTTGGAAGAACTTTGCTGCCAAATGTGAACTGAAAAAAGTAAGTTAACTTATGATGGCATAATTTGGTAAGTGATAGCATGACTACAAAATGTTGGTTTCAGCCAGTGGAAAATTAAGTATAAATTAAAAGGTTTGTGATAGAATAAAAGTTGTGGACCACTTGGTGAATATTAGCCTGTTTACTGTGCTGCACAGGTTGGTAATTACAATTTGAAAATGTGTGCCCAATAACCCGACTACAACCATGATGTTCTTATTCCAATGGAGTCATTATGTAAATGTACATGCACAGCAGAGATGAACACAGGAGTTAACACATGAAGCATATGAAGTGTGCATGTGATAATTTACTTGTAATTATGCAAATTAAGTCATTATGTAAATGAACACGGTTAACACATGAAGCATATGAAGTGTGCATGTGATAATTTACTTGTAATTATGCAAATTTAACATTCAAGTGTTTGATAGTGACTTTTTGGTGAGTGACGTTCTGAATCAGTTGTGATGGTTCTCAACACAAGCTAATTGTGAGGGCTAGGTACAACGACTGTACCAATGTAACAATAGCACAGTAAACAGGCTCGGTGAATACATGTAATGACAGGGTTTAATGAGTGATTTCACATGTATAATCACTCCATAAATGAATCTTTGACAGATCTGTGATATCACATAAAGTGAAATAGTAGATATGTAATTACATGGCAGTAATTTCAGTTGACAGTAAATCTCAACAATTTTATCTCTAGAACCTGATAACTAACTTTGTTGTACCTGGAATGACATGTTGTCAGTAGGAGATGAAATAGCACTTGGATATGAAATCTTAACATGTAGGAGGAGTAATACTAAGTAGTTAAAGCGATCATGTTAACTTAAAAATTAAAGCAAAGAATAGCGCAGTGAAGACTGTAAGGAAACACAGAGATTATGACAGATACATGTATCTGAAAAGCCTGACACCCTACGTGATTTAAGGTGTAATTTCATAGTTACAGAAACCACACCATTAAGAGGTTAAATTAAGATATGGCATACATTTGGTTGGATAATGATAATATGATGTACCAAAGTTGTACTCTACTGTAATGTAGGACTAAAATAATATTAGTTCATAGATGGAGTGATGCTGTGGGAAACATATCTTGGTGTACATAATGAGATAGAGTGATGATGTCAGAAACAGATCTTGATGTACATACAGAGTACTTTAGCTAACACTTACAGTAGTGAGCAATAAAAGTGATACATCTGTTCTTGTACTGAGATAGACTTGTGTACACTCCTCTAGTCACTTGTTAGCTAACACTATAACAGAAGTGCCAACAACAAGTCTTTCATTCTAATTTCTAGTACTAAAAGTGTTGTAAGTAGTCAAATAGTACACTGAAATAAGTAAAATATGACAATCATAAGTAATGCTCTGTAATATTGCATGGCAACACTAATCAAGCTATATTGAATATAGAATGATTTCAAGTTATACTAAAAGAGTTTCAAGTAAATCTTGTTTACTACCAGCACTGACAATCTGTCATCAGATCAAATATTTGTCATCCAAAGTCTAAATCTAGCCAAGTGAGATGGATGAAAAAAGTCATCTGTTTATGGGGATATATTTAATTCAAGTAATGCTAATAGCAATAAATGTGATATGAAATGGCAACAGAACAAATATAATATATGACTGGGTGTATTTACTCTAACATCAAATCTAGCAAACAAGTTGGCAAGTTAGGCTGGCTTACCTCTTTATACTAATGAATGACACTCAGTCTTAGTCGTCTTCATGTCAGGTAATAATTTAGCACTCTAATGGAAAATGGCTCGAATGTAGCATTTAAATGCAATCTATACATTATGGTGAACACATGATTAGGCACAGTCAGCTTATGGAAATAGTACGTTATTTTATGATACCAAACTAAACTCTGGTAAGCATGAGGTTGGAGATAGTACCCTGGTACATTATTTCATAGTTTAGTGCTATCCTTGAAGGCTTTATCGAATCTTAAATAACGTGTTATCGAGATATGTAACATTTTGTAAAGTGAGTCTATGTACAGAACTTAATGAGTAAAATTTAAAATGTTTGTAGGAAGCTTGATAAGGTTATTAGACTCTTAAATAACCCGGAGTTTAACATTTCTTAAGATCTTAATAGTTAGAGATGAATCGATACCATGTTGGCATCCTGACTAATAATTTCATGATACTTCAACCAAACTCTGGTATATGGGCCTTCCTTGACAGCAAACATGACTACAAAAAATGTTATTAATATGAGACAGTCTTCCTTTGCACTTCTCACCTGTTGCTCGTCATAATAACTGCCAAAAATACTGTACAACTAATGTATACATTACAACTTATTAAACTATCCCTAAACCTAAAACTTAAAATGTTTGTAATTTTCTTTTGATTTGTGTTTCATTTTCTGGAGACCCAAATTTCAAAGGTGAGGGTTTGATATGGAAGTCTAACACTATTACTTTCAACATCTAGCTGCCTTCACACTAAAGCTCTCTAAGCTTACCATGCCTCAAACTATTATTATTGTCACTAGTTGTAATGAAATCTTTGATCTACTGCCATCATAGTGAATGGATTGATACACACTTATAGTAGTAGCACTGAAAATATACAAATCAATTATTCACCTTTTCCTCATCATCAAACACCATGATTATGTTTTAAAGTAAAAATCCAGCTAGCTAGTACCAAGTTTTTACAGCACTATATTGAAAACATGTAACACTTTGCTAGGTCAACAAGGTTTCAGCTAAAGGCACAATGTGATAATATTTGTTTTCTTGCTTAAAACCTTTGTAGTATTGTTTGTTTAACTAAACTGAAGCTAAATTATAAAGAGCCTACCCTGCAATAAGGTGTGTGTGTGTTACATGTTACTTGTCTGTGATGCAACATAGGTCTACTGCTGCAAATACATGTATTCTGCAAACCATTGTGCGCCCTCTATAGTTGGTAGTACTTAAATCTTTCGTTTATATACGCTGCTCTGGAAAGAGACTTCTGATAATTGCAACTAAAGTAAACTTGTTTGAGAGACAGCACAGAAAGACATTTGGAAAGATCTAGGTAAAACAACAATTCTGACATGAGAAATATAATAAACACATTAAAACTTACATATTTATAATGAAACAAGCAAATAAACAACAAATAACTTCAAAATATACCTTCTATAGAAAAACTTAACAAAGGCAATGAATAACCATTAATCTTTTGATTTGGAAATTGTTCTGATTTAAAATTAAAATGTTAAATATTGGGGAATAAAATTTATTAATATTTAAAAAAAAATTCATGCACACAATCTTTGGTTAACTTGATTCATGCTAAATAAGCCATGCTCTAAAATAGCTATATATTCTATGAAAATTTAATAATCTACACACTATCTTTGCACATTTTCAGTTCTGGGCTAAGAAATGGTTATCGATATGAAACTAACCATTAAACACTTTTTAAAACTAAATACAAGACAATACAGTCAAGTATTTGGTCAGTGCCAGTCAGTGGTTGCAGTCCTTGTGGTTAGTACTAATTGCCCCAAAGGAGAAGGTTGTTCTGTTCTATGTTATCTTATATTACCAAACACTGATCATACATAGCAAATAACATGGAAGTATAACTATAACATGTAACAGACCAAGTTTTCTTTGAATGACGACTGGTACGGACTGTGTATTGAGCATGGAATAGTCTGTAAGTATGCCGCGTTGAGGGCGCCCTCACTGACCTACCCCTTCACAAGCACAAGACTGTACCTTCATTTTTTTCTCTCTTCACATGCATTGTTTCAAAACTAGAACTAGAAAATTACTATGTTGAACAAGGTTTCATTAAACTAAGTAGAAAAACTATATTTGCAGTATAACTGGATAGTTATGTTTGCTGACTAAATTAAGAAAACTCTATATGTATCTCTAAATTACACAAACACACAAGATAACTAAAAAAATGCCAATTCAATAATGTACATGAACAGATAATATGCATCAAATGCATTTCCCTCCATGATATAAACAGATCAAAACACACTATAAAACCTCGACATATTAGCTGAAATGCATTCTATCTTACATAAATCCATGATTCCCCATGATGGACCAAATACCCTTCCCCTCAAGTAATAAATATATGTATATAACATTTGAAATATGTTAGGTGCTGGCATAAGATGCCTTTTGGTGGGCAAAATTCTCTAACTAAGAAATAACTCTACCCTATGATTTTGCTATGCTATCCCTGATTTCAATAAGTTCTTTCTACGTAGTTTGTAAGGTCTGCCATGATGGGACGCCCTCACATGCGAGAGGAGGCAGGTGAGGGAGGAACAACACGACATATCTTACATTCTACTTTCTACGCTGCATATCCAAACTTGTTTACATTCCACTTTTGTTGATTGAAGCTAGAGATCCTCCAACAACTATGTTGATAATCAGCCAAGAATGTATTTGCTCACAACTGGTAAAATCTCAAAACTCTAGTTTTACACTGACCCTGCCTCAAGTCACACTGACTACATGGTACCTAGCATGTGATCACCATGTGACAATCACATGACACCATATCTACTCATCATACTGATATTTTATGAACAGTATAGCTATTTTATTTTCAACAAGAAAGGCCAATGTTTCCTGAACATCATAAATAATGTATAAAAGTCTGACTTTTCCTATGATTATCAATTACTTGCAAGTGATATGATGGCAGTGTTTCAAATATTGGTTAGAAACTAGAAACACAGTAGGTTAGCATAAGTTTTAAGGTGCAAATCCACAATGTGATACAGGAATTCTTATGATTTGTTTGGACATGAATCGATACATCTTTGATTCTGTCACATTTTCACTAATGACCTGTGAGAGTTTATTATTTTATCTTTATCATCAAAAGATTAATAAGCAATCATGATTTATGGTAATATTGAAGAGTTAGTAGCTGTACTTTAGGGATAGGATGGTACTAAAACTCTACCCGACCCTCATCACAGATGCACAAATCTACAACCACTCAAACTGAACTGTAACATATGTCTGCTTACATGTCAACGTCGAGAAATCAGAATTTGAACTTTATATAGTAATAACACTGAATTATCACACACTATTAACCAAATAACCAGTAGATTTGTCGTCGTCGTCGTTGTCGTTGTCGTCGTCGTCGTCGTCGTCGTCATCGTCATCGTCGTCATCGTTGCTGTCGCCATCGCCGCCGCCATCGTCCTCGTCCTCGTCGTCTCAATTCTCTGAAATTGTTTACTTTTTAAACAAATAACCAACAAAAAACTTAACATAGTGGACCAGCACTTTTGGGCAGTCTGTAAAGTAAATAGTAAACAAATAGTCTTCGGTGCAATAAATCTCTTACTAGTCACAGACTTGTAACAGTTTAGTGAGAGAGGTTGTATTAATATTTAATACTATCAAAGAATAGACTACAAAATGTACCAACTGTACCATATCTCTTAATTAATCTTTAGATTTCAAATCTTGACGTGCTTTCATAGAAAGAAATTGTACATTAGAAGTACAGTACCTGACTTTTTTAGGAGGGTGGAGAAGCTATGAGACCAACCAAAGATAGCAAGACTCCTATATTTCCTGTAGAAGTTTTCATCACACACTTCTTAGGACTTTGAATTGAAGAATCTATATTTTGGGTATTTATTTCTAAAAATGGATGATTAAATTATTGATTGCACTGTGGAATGATATAGCAATTCATTGTCCAGCAACTTGTATAATTAGAGTCACACAGTGTTGCCTCGATAGCTTACACTCAAGTCTTGTATTGCCAATCCCTTATTTACTGTGGAAGACTACGCTAAGGAGTGGATATACTGAGGAGTAACATACACATTTTTCAAAAGGAAAGGTAGAATTTCTAATTTTGGTAAGGAAAAAAAAATAGTTTGTAGTAACTTTACATTGGATGACCATCACTGCAAACATATTTGGACATGAAATGATTAGGTTCAGGTAATTCTACGTTTGGTGAAGATAAACAAATCATTGCAAATATATTTTGATCCTGAAAACTTTTATGTAACTTTTCATTTTAGGACCATTAAAAAAACTGATACCATATATATTTCTGTACAAATTAATGGACCATCTTTTGATCATAATGCTAGAAAGATATTTAAATTAAAGTTCAGGGACGGGACTGCTACTTAATTCCAAATCATCCATGACTCAACTTTGAACTTTGACATTGCTTGTAGGTATGACCTCTAAACATGATTGCTCATTTGGTTATGCAACTGCATAACATCTTGTAATTTTTGTCCAAGTTGAGAATGTATTCTTCCCAACTCCTGACGTTGTCTTTCTTCCTTTTGTCTTGATTGCTGTAGTTGACTTTTCATGTCTTGGAGGGTGTCTTGGAATGACTGATTTTCCTGTTGTAAAGACTGACAAATAAAAACACATGGTTAGAATTGAAAGTGTCAATGACTTCATCGTCTATTCATAAACACACAGCTGAGCCTAGGGTACACTAGGGAAAATACACAGCCTGGGGTATACTATGGCAAAATACACAGCCTGGGGTATACTAAAATGGCAAAATACACAGCTTGGGGTATACTATGGCAAAAGTGATTTGTTTGAATTGTGTGTTTCTCAATCAAAAGTGAAAGAGAACTTGTGTATGAATGTTAGTGCTTCCATGATGAACATAAACAGTTTTACAGCACTAGTTAGTGTTCATATTTAATTTATATAAAGAAAGCTACTATGCAACCACTGTATTTTGTAAGGTATCCTGTGTCGTGTCAGGGCGCTGTCACGCATCAGCTTATCCCTTTTAGAACACAGTATTTAAGCCATAAAGACACAACATATCTTACTGTCTAGGGATCTCTGCAACTTACAAGGTTTTTTTACCCCACAACCAAAATTAAAGTAAAATATAAAATCTCAGCTCTACGTATAATGAGCTATGCTATAACATTATAACAGCATTGATTTTGAATATCTCCCTGGGAGGAAATTTGAAGATCTCAAATAAACTAAATTAAATACATAAGATCTTTGCCCAGGTTATAGGGCATGTAGAATTATGAATTCTGTCAGTCAATGTAAGTGTTATATTTCTACCATACTCAAAATAGATGTATGAAGTAAATTAGATGATCTCAAATAAACATAACTGAAATTTTACCCTGATAAATAATATTGGATATCAAGTCAGTTCAATGCAAGTGATCTCTCAATTATATTCAAAATACATGTGTTCTTATCAGCCTTTGATATATTTATATTTATAACAGGTCACTGATCTAAACAGATGTAAGTCATATAAGGGTCAGTAATGTTAACATCTAGTATTGAATCATATCCATAAATATTTAATATTCACTTATTAGGATATTTTTTCATTTCCTATAAGCTCTCTTTTTTAACATTTTCAACTTCCAGTTGATCTCAATCTGATTGTTTCACAATGTCTGAAAAATGTGTACATTCACACTGTTTTTATTGATTAAATGGTCTGTCCATGTACTATACACAGACCCCCATGATGGTGTTCACAGTCATGGAATGACGCAATTGAAATAGCGCCCTCAGGCATTCGACATTTGCATATGAATGAATCTAGGTATGTGGTGTTTATTCACAATGGGTCTCACTTCATCTTTTATTCAAGACCTGCATTAACACAGTATAACCATTGGTAACACAGTGAAAGTAGGTCCAACTAATATAATTGACGTAGGAAATACAAATGTACTGGAAGCTGTATGCCTTCGTATCTTTGTTGTGTAATTATACACTGAGTAGAGTTAACATAGTTTTCCTGCTACTGGTATCATAAAATTGCATTTCTATGGTTACATGCTTTCTATTTTTCAACTCTGATTTGTGTATTTCTGGAGTGCTTTTCAAATTCCAGGGAGTAAATTTGGAAATATCTGGTATGCCATCATCTACATCATTAGCCTTCTACTTATTCTGTCATATTCCAATGTTTGAAGAACTTGGGTAAAATTCACTAAATTTCCACTGCTATTACATAGTAAATATTCCAGTATTTGAAGAACTTCAGTAAAATTCATTCAATTTCCACTGGTATTTGAAGAACTTGGTTAAAATTCAGTCAATTTCCACTGCTAACACGCCAGTATTCTAAGAACTTGGGGTAAAATTCAGTCAATTTCCACTTGTAACATTACTATCCATCTATGGCTAATACAAATTACAAGTCGTCTAGACTCAATTAAATTCAATCTACTCAAACTGATTAATTAGTTTAATTGCTGGTGCAAATCGTTGGCAAACAACCATTGTCGATGAAATAATTTGTATTCATGTTTTACTGGTCTGATGTGGGACATACATAATACAGATGGAATTTCAGTTCCATATGGTCTGAATTAAGAGACTAGAGATCACAGATAATGTTACCATATTGCTTTAGATTCATGCAGTGAGTTACAGTATCCTGAGTACCTTACTGTTGTAGTACATTCAAGGATAAACTTGATAAATAGCATATAGCATTATCAAATTATGTTGTAACCTAGTACTAAAAATATGATATTCAGTATATACCAGGTCAAAATGAACATTACCACTATGCATACAATTCTTGACATCTTCATTTCAGATGAACTCATTACATTTTAAATTGGTGATTTGATTTACAGGTTTGTCATTGTGAAAACTACACCTATGATAAAATATGAATCACAAGTCATGTTATTTCAATGTAGATGAAAACCTGAATATTTTTTTAATACTTAATGTCGTCAGGTTAGAATTGTGTATATTAACTTTTGGCAGTGTAAAAGAATGCCTTGGCAATACTTTGACTACTAGAATGGTTACATCTGATTTACTATGTAGCTCAGTACTGTATCTATCTGTGGTGTTAGTGCATCTTTTAAAATATGATATAAAATGTGCAATGACAGCAAATCCAATATTCAGATACCTTGATACGACTTTCCATTGTTCTATTCTGATTTTCCAGCATGGACAAGTCTTCCACTCTTCTGGACAATGTATGTATTTCCTGTAAAAGATTCAAGTCAACTTTTTAATTTACCCCCTACCATCTGTTGACAAGACCCAGTGGCATAGACTGTTGTGGTTTGATCAAGTGAAATGACCCATGAAATCTAGTGATAAAGACAACAACAGATAGGGGTACAGATGTTCTACTGCATAATACTACATACCTTTTATGTATCTGACCACATTGTACCTTAATTAGAAAATGATGAATGTTCTAAATTGAAATGTGACAAAGACATTCATGAAAAATGTGAATTGTTTATCAGAATTTTAATCTAAATACACAGTACTGCTATTTATTATATGGTTCTGAGATTTGATTTATTAATAATATTGACTGGAATAAAACTGACCTGTTCTTTGGCTTTGTTGTCAGACTCTACAGAACTCAGTCGACTTTCTAGATCTGTCTTCTCTTTCTGCAACAGTAAAACTTTAGAACTATCACCACCTGTTGATTCTAACTCTATAATCTGAAAGAGACACAAAGTATACCGTCATTACAACAGCATATGGGTATCAACAACAATTACATGTACAAAGATAGCATTTTTTAATTTTTTTTTTTTTTTTTTTTGGGGGGGGGGTTGTTTACGAAGGGCAAATACAAGAAATACCAATAGCATTAACTACCACAGTACAGATCAACAATTTCAACAGTTGGAGGTCCTTTTGAATCTTATTTGAAACTCCCCTAAATGAGGAGGGTCCTGTCGGAAATTCAAATGTAATAAATAACAAATATATAATTGGAGGCAGGCAGAGAATCAAAACTTCACTGTGAACTGAATAAGTGAGAAAAAAGTCGTTATAATCAGTGTTATTCATCCATAATAAAATATGTCACTTCTAATAAAATTCAATTTCTTTGAAAATAGGTAGATCATCACTCTGTCCATACCTCTAGATATTCAAAATTATTTTCACATTACCAAACAATTACTAAATAACGTACTTGACAGTGATATATTCTCGGCTCACATGAACATTTTCTAGTACACATAGTGGTACTTAATCTTGACTTGAAATAATTTGTATGAATTATTTGTTGTCACTTTAATATGACTGATGAACAGAACACATTCCACACATAATCAACATAGTGGTACCGTACATACACACTTATTGCACTGTGTGAGATTACAGACAGGTTTTACGAAGAACGGGGAAAACAACAATAGTATGATTGTTGACAAAATCATTGACATGACATTCTTTACTGGGTGTCAAGAGGCACTCAAATCTAATGTTGATATAGTTCTGGAATTTCTAGATATCGTCTAACAGGTCGAGGTCAAACATAGTATGAAGTTTTTAAGTGTATTGGAAATGTGAAATAAGAACCAAATCAATAATCATGATATTTTAGTGTATAGCTTTTAGTAGTCTAATAATAACAACTCACTGACTAGTACATCAATGAAACATAATGCAAAACTTCTCTAACTCTCTGTCTGAATACATAAATGCTGTTCTGATTATTATAACTTTATAAAAGCAGCTAGTCAGGTGAATATTTTGTTTGAAAAATTCATTATTTTTAAATATTTCCTTCAAATGTCTACTATTTCCTAAACTTATCTTTATTTTACATACCAACACTAATCGACACTATATTCCTCATAAACATAGACTTCAAAACTTTCTCACACAATTTGACAGTTATAGAAAAGTTTACAGGAATCTACAAACATAAAATGGTTGTTTAGCCAGACACTAGCATACTAAGTTAGAGGGTCAATTGAAGTCATGTGACAACTTATCTTGAATTCATAGTAACAAGGCTCCTTATCTCACTCATATTGCACTCACTCAGTGACATCAGTAGTCAAGTGAAGACTTACAATTATAACCAGATGAAGACTATTGAAAGGCATAAGGGGTACAAACTTACTCTTTTTTTAAGTCTTGAACTTTCATCTTTATACGAGGCAAGTTGTCTTTTCCATTCCTCTACGTTAGCTGTACTCTCTTGTAAAGCTGTTGTTAGCTTGGCATTGTTGTTTTTCAATGTTTGCAACTCAGTTTCCCACTTTTTTGCATTTGCAGAACTGTAAAAGAAGTGTCAAAATCTCAAACACACTATATAAAGACTTACATTGGAACATCTTTTTGTAGTCACTATGATGTATTTTCTTGTGAACCATGCACTTTTCCTGGACAGCTGGCTTATCAAGTTTGAGTTAATATTCAGATTCACACATTGGAATGACAATACAATTGATTATAAATGTTGGCTTTTTATTTTATGCAGTAGAGTTAACAATTTACTGGATGTATGTATACAATTCTAACCCAGAAACTTGTCTTGGAGTTACCTTCTCAAGAAGCTCTTCAAAATGTTGGTAACACCAAGACAACAAGTTTTTGGGTTAGTGAAATTCAGACAAACTTTGTTCCCAATGATAGATAGATTATTTCAGTCATTGTTTGATAGGCTATAGTGCAGAGAATGGGTTGACAGCTGTTAAACCAGCCTTTATTCAACTCATTTATTCTCATTAATTATACCACTTTCCTCATCTTAAAAACAGTTGTTCAGTCTTTCCAACCAAAATTCACCTTCATAACACAAAACAGGCCAGTAAAGGTAACAAACATATACATCCCTCCAGTTAAAACTGAATATGGGAAACAGGCATTTCACTACAGTGGTGCTGTTCCATGGAACAATCTACCCCTATCCATAAGATCAGCTCCTAACCCATCGATATTTACACGTAAAGTACATCTTAAGAATGTAGTCTGGTAATGTAATTGGATATCTTTTAAAGTACACTGTGCCTCTGTAATGTTTTGTCCTAGTTTGTCCCTTTTTTGTTTATTTTTCTGTGTACAATAAACTTGCAACAGGTTCCATTGGGAGAACAGTGCTTAAGGACTGAAATGGTGTCTGTATATGAAAGATTAATAAATAAAATAAAAAAGTTGTGTACTTGTGACATCACTACTTTGTGAACAGTATCAGTATTTTAAAGATGTGTATCCACTAAAGGTAAATATGGAATCTTGAAAAACATCAAAGTTTTACAAGCTAACAAATAACCACAGAACTAGTCTACATTGTATATTTTCGTAATTTGATAATTTGAAAATGTGCATTTATCCCAACTTGGCTGAAAAGTTTCACTGATTCAACATTTAGGTCAAAGTTTAAGAGAAAAGCTGCACCAAATTTGAGTAACTTTATGGCACAAAAAAATTTATGACCCAAGTAATTCAAATGCCAAGTAGATGTACTGTCAATATAATAAAAGCTATTGTAGTAGCTCTAACAACAGTTTTTTGTCCTTCAACCTTCATTGTCATGTTCTCAATGAACACTGCTTGTGACCTTTGACCTAAATATCTGACCTCTGACCCACTTCTTTATGACTTACCTTTGTGCTAAGGCAATTTTCAATCTATCGTTAGCATATTTAAGCTGGGAATCTGTGGCTGAATGTGAATCACCTTGTCGAAGGTTTATGAGGGTGGACTGTTGATTTGCACTGTCTGTGCTGGTGTTGTCCTAAAAAGGTCCAAGAAAACAAGAATTATTGTCATCATGGTGGCTGAAAACTTTTGTGCGACTTTACCTCTTATTTACAATGAACAAAAAATATTCATAATACAACATCAACTTTGAGAAAACTGTACAGTTGTATAAGGATGTATCATAACTTTCAATTTATTGGGTGGGTGGGTGGGTAGGTGTGTGGGGGGTAAGAAAGTGAAATCTATTCCACTCCCTTTGCTTTGTTATCTCTCCCTCGCACATATTTAATGTATGGGAAAACAATGTCAATTTGACAATAATTCCCCCTCTCAGACTCTGTTACAATATTCTATGTTAAGCAACCACACTAACATCACGGGTCTTGAAACAATTGCAGATCTGTTTAAGGATTGTACGTTCAATAACTATGCAATGTTTATTTTAAAGTAATGACACATATATGTACATTAATTTCAGGTTTCAATGAAACACATCATTTTTTTCAAATCAGTGACATTTTATTATAGATGATAAATGAGTTTTATATATCAATGAATTCACTCATACTCATGGCATAATAAAGCTGTTTACCAACCAAAAACCAGGATGTCACATATTATGTGTTATATATTTCGAGTACCTATATATCATAGTAACCCTGTTAGGGGTGTGCTGGAATGCGAACTGTGTGTCAAGTAGATGACCAATATATGAATAAGTGATAACGTATTTTCATTGCTTGTAATTGTTGCTGTCATAGTCCCCCATAAACATGTGATGGACTCATAGCTTTTTAAGAGGCATGTTGTAGGGGTTTCACAACTTTAATTGTTTCAATCAACATCCTTAAATATAGGCCAAAGTCACGTAAGAAAATACTTTGGGTGGGTGTGAAAATTAGTTGTCTGGCTGACTGAGCTATAGCGAAGGTTAGTCCTGACTAAAAGAATAATGATATTGAACTTACATCTCCACTGATAAGATAGTAGTAATCCATGGGACTCAAATATTGGGGTTTAAACAGATGTTAAGAGTTCTGTAATTGTTCCAAGACTCTTATTTTTATGAACGGTTAATTTGTGTGGTTGTGATTTTTATTCAATTTGACAAAAGTTTTCCCACTTCTGATTGTCTCTAATATAGACAGACAGAAGACAACATGTGGTTCCTAGCAATAGTTGAATTTTGATTGGTTTCTGATACCTGTAACAGTCACGCACATGGTCTTTGCAGTCACATGGAAATTTTACTGATTGTTGATTGGCTATACCTTAATACAAATCTTAAATACTGACTGCTGATTGGCTACTGAATGTAAGCTATGATACACAGATGGTTTTCGTAGTTGGTTTTGAACACTTGTTCTTCATGTTTGTCAACAGAAAAAGATTGTGACAACAAAAATAAATATAACATTTATTTAATATCATTAATATTCACCTACCTCATTTTGGTCATTATCTTTGCTCTGATTGGATGAGACATAATTATTCGTCATGGGTGATTTGACTACGGATCCATTTGACTGTACAGAGCTGCCACTACTGCTATCACTACCACCACTCTTTGCTTTTTCTGATGCTTGTCTTGTCACCTCTCTTATCTCATTAAACTTTTCAGAAAACTGGTGAGAGAGAGAAAGAAGATAATGTTCATTTTTAACAGCAATTTGTAGTCTTAATTTCACTGAGTTGTATACCAGAATGAGTTGCTAGCAGAACTGACCATAAACTACACTTCTCATGGGGCTTTACGTCACTTCCTGCTATGTGGTAGAAAACAGTGAAAGTAGTGTCTAAGTCCACATGTCACTTCCACCTACGGGCAGAGAAGTTTGGATTGACGTTTTCTCCCATACCGATAAGTGAAAGTGAATGAAACCAACACATTTTATCATGTTTAATGCTCATATATTTATTAAAAGTCATTCAATCACAGGGTATCCTTTCCCTTTAAGAATATCTGTAAGAAAAACATATTGATGATACATTTTGTACATATTCATATCAGGATCAAGACTCTTGTCTATCACTGACACATTAACCATAGACCTTCTGACGTTGGTGGAGGGGTTATGCATTAACTGTCAAAACAATATTTTAGATTGATTGTACAGATGACTGTTCATAGTCTTTTACATGTATAGTTTAATACAGATAAAACAAATTCTTAGATGAATTGCATGGAATTTTATGAAATTTTGCAGTTTTTAGTTACTACATGACACTGTGGTCTTCAAAATGTCTACACATGCATACACAATAATGTGTTCTTTTGCCTTATAAACATACCCGAATTATTACATGCATGTATCGTAGCAGCCTACCGGTGTGCGTTATTACAATGTTTATACCATTTAGCTGGGCCTATGCAACTAAGTGTTTCTATTTATAACATCATATCAAGGACAAATATCTATTGCTGGTATTAATGACAGTCTTACATTAATTATCATTTTATTGTTGAAAATATAATCTAACACTACAATATATTTATCTTTTAGCCAAGTTTATGTACACGCTATGTTGAAGCAGGTGTAACTTTCTTTGCTAGCAGATACTATTTATTGCATGGTACAAATGTACTGTCATTGTTCAATACATCATTCCATCTATCCAGCATTGACAGGATCTCATTGACATGTACTGTAATATTTTCAAATGCGTGTATGTGTACTGACATCATTTTTGCTTGGTGACAAACGTCTACAGACAATATGCAGCTGGTTCTCTAGTTGCTCCTTACAGTGTTTGACAACAACCATTAATAAAATTAAAGTAATAAATTCACAATTGTTTATCTATCAGCTGATTTTTGGGGGTCCATGGGAAACATGCTTGCCCACGCAGTCTAATCCCTGAATAATTAGCAAACCATTAACAGGTCATTATCTTGGTAGACACTGATTATCTTCCGAAGACAAACAACAACTATTTGACATCAACACCTTGACTGTGACCATTAAATCGTAGGACTTTGTGACTATGCTTCAAAGCCAGCAAATAAAGATAATCTCCATAGTTTATGCCATGCTAAGACCAGATACTGCAGTACAATGTATGTACATGATGTTACTTTATGTAGTGGTGAACTCGTAGTGATCTAAATCAAAATGAGTTGACACACTTTCTTAAACGAAAACCTTATACACATTTGGTTGCATGAACGGAGACGCAATGTATTGTTCTTAATAGGCAAACTATTAAAAAAATTTTTTTTCACATTTGATAAGTTACCGTTCAAAGTTGGTATTGTTCTTAATAGGCAAACTATTAAAAAAATTTTTTTTCACGTTTGATAAGTTACCATTCAAAGTTTGACTAAAAATATTCCAAGACATTGTGCCATGTATTTGTAAAAAACCTATTCTGATCCAATAATTATATTGTAAATGCATGCTAGTGAGCTACGTGTTGAGAACTGTTTACTGTCATCTGTTCTAATCTAGCTCTAAGTCTTATAATATGTAATCCAATGATGTGTCGGAGTATCGCATGATCATTGCCAACTTGCACGATTGTCGAACATCCTACTAACCACTCGGCAGTAGTACCATAAACCCTACGTGTATTGGGGTCTATGGCACTACATGCAAGACCTTAAATCACTGAAACGCAAGTCTAAGGGCTATCTGTGGCTTTGAATCTCTCTCTACCTCGTCATGCTCAACATGAAATTATGAACCAAAAGTTGTTCATGCAAATGAGTATATATTAACCCCCATCTGTTACTAGTTTAGAATGATGTAAACAGTATATAAATAGCATCCTGATATGACAAATGTACTTGGGCAGATTTATGTAATTGAGTATTAAACAAAGACATGATGACTTTGTAGGTAGCTTCGTTTGAATTTGAAATTTTATTTCAGCACCTCATTGAGCTAGATGTGAGAAAAGATTTGAAGTCATGGATAGCCTCTAGACTAATGATCAGAAGCCATGGATGACCTCGAGATGACCGATACACTAGTGAAGCATTTGCAGATTCTCAATTTGTGTTTTTATTTTTATTAATTTGCATAATACACAATAGCTTGTGTATGTTTTCCCCAGCTGTTACTAGGCCATGGTACAATAGGCATCATTATGAAGTAATACCAGGTTGTACTACTACACACAGATGTACACAATAACCCTTGACCTCCACAAGTGCCACTTCAAGTTAACATGTAAACTAAAGTACATATTGCAAACTAAGCTGTATGACCTTGGTTGCAGCATGGATGTATTATGGTTGCAGGAATGGGTGGTATTATTAAATTTCAATATGGAGAATGTGGCATGTTTGGTAAATTTACTTGTAAAATCTCAATTTATTTGTTTTGGGCGGTAAGTTGGTAAAATTTATGTAAGCAAACCACACTTTTATCTGGGAATCCAACATTACTGGTGTGAGGAAACACTATAATTTTTACCAGTGACCACTTTTCCACTCTATATCACAAGGGTTCTCAAACCTTTGCAACAACACTGAATACAAGAACTTGTGAACAATTTTAACCCCCCCCCCCTCCTTTGTTACCAGGGTAGTCAAACCTTAGCAAACAAATGAATACATTGGAACTTTGTTGTGTAAATTTTACCAAACAACCAATCAATTAACAAACAAACAAACAAACAAACAAACAAACAAACCAATTCCCTCCCTTTGTTACCAGGTTTCTCAAACCCTAAATACTGAATAAACTTAGCATAAACACCCAGGGTTCTCAAACTAATTCCATCATATTCATCTACTATCCAGGGCACAAACAGCTTGGTAGATATTTGTGTAAGTATACTAGCCACATGTATCTACTGCATTCATAATCCTAGCAACTGTAATATTTCAACATTGTTAAAGCCATTTCAATACTAAGCTAAATCCCTCAAAAACAAATAAAATGGAGTGTTTTACTGTAAAGATCACTTAGGAGTGGTTAATCAATTACTAATGTTGATTGTAAATGAATCAGGTGACACGGTCAACAAATATGAAATTATTTATTCATAAATTCCACACACGAAAACTACTATATATATGATAATAAAATTAATGAAATGTTAATCTACAGTTATAAACTATGGTTGAAATTACACATATATGGAACGATATCTAATAAGTAGTATTTTTTTTTATACACAAAATGATAATGTAAAATACAGGGTTTCCCCCAGTATACTATAACACTAATACTATGTTGTGTTCTTTCTGTTCTCAAAAAAGTTCAAAATTAATTTAACCTGACGACAAATTATTTTGGTATACCATATTAATTTCCAAAACTGGCTGGTTTGAGGATAAACATAATTAAATAATATCATGCAAATCAGTCTATCAAACAGTAGTTCTCCAAACAGGATGTCAACAAGTGTCAATGAAGTCATCTATACTATAGTGATGTGGGTAAAATTACACTGTTATTGATGCCTATTTTTGTACACTGACCTCTGTTTGTAACTAATACCTCCAGTATTTCGTTACTGTCAGTCTTTCTATCAGACATCAATTGATACTGTCCTAATGCTACATGTATCTAAATTTTGATGACTACTGTGAATTATCCAAAAAATGATGTAGTCTGATATAGGACGATTGACTCTCACTTGAATTTTCATTGGTTGAATTCATACATGGAGAGATTTCTGTCTGTAATTTTACATTTACAATTATTTAGTAAGTACAACTAAAAATGTACCAATCTTAAATTTTTTTGTGTTAACATTTAAATTTCAACAACTGAAATACTACAATTTTGTGAAGTGAAATGGCAGCTTTCCTCCACATCTGTAGACCTGTTCACCAATCTGATGTTCTGGGTTGGTAATATGCCTATTTTTAATAATGCTATTTTTGTCAGCCTTTTTTTCCATAAACAATATTTCAAATACTGATTATTATTTCGACAACTACAAGACTACACCACCTCATTCAATATCTGGCTGTCTTGGTTCTCTGATTTAGCCAAAACCAAGTGTCACTGAATAAAAGGATTATCTATTACAATACGACATAGTATGTTATGTTATGTTATGTTATGTTATGTTATGTTATGTTATGTTATGTTATGTTATGTTATGTTATGTTATGTTATGTTATGTTATGTTATGTTATGTTATTTTATTTGTTTATTAAGATATCATTTCTGGACTTATCAAATTATACAGTACTCGAATAAAATTTACAAAAAAAGAGCCACATCCAGCCCTCTGGCTCATAGGACACAAATTATATGAAATAAAATAAATATAAATAAATAAATAAATAAATAAATAAATAAATAAATCAGTAAAACTGAAATACACTGGGCATTTAAAAACATACTACATGTAAACAAAATCCTGTGAAGTCACAGTTGTATTTTTTTAATGAAATGAGTGATATTTTGTTGTGACAGCATCAACAACACACCATGAATCTGCATGAGTATGAGGTACTTGCCATTACTTAGAGTTAATATTTGCATCTCATATTTTGTTACTGACCTTGTTGAGTTCGACCTCTGACCCAAATCCTAGGCCATACACGGTATTGGCCCTACCATCTGACCACTGTCCAAATTTCTGACTTGTCTTGGTAAATGTCATCAATGGAGTGATAGTGCTATTAATGATTGCCTGGAAATCAATAACACACAAAAAATGGAAATATAAGAAAAGTAATGACGTGATTAGAATCAGTCATTGTAAATCATAACAGGTTCATTATTGTTAAAAAGGAAACAGCTGTGTGAAATGGAAACTATAAAAATATAAACCATAAATTTAAGAGATAAGCTATAGATATTATAGTTGTAGATGGTCAAAGCGACACACAGAAAACTCAGGGTCACACAAATAAAGGATTTTTTGGCTAACTTTAGTATTTCTGTAATTTTCTACATTTACTACAGATAGTATATTGATGTGAAAACAGTTTGTACTGGTCCAAATTATGAATATTCCCTGCAGTAAATTTGAAACACTGCTATATCAGAGAGTTCTTATGTATCCGTTCCTCTGCTCTTAGTTGTATGAACTGCAACTTTAAAACACCCCATACCCTATAAAACTGACCCTAAAGCTAAACATCATTGATTTGGAATGTTTTCCTTTCGTTTTTTTCTGAGAATGTTGATTAGTATTATAACCAACACCTGAGGATTCAACAGGAAGATTTATTTTTGAGTGTTTTCTCGCCCTGGTGAAGAACGACTGGATTATGGATGAATGAACTATTGTCCTTGGAGATTTTGTGGAAATTTTACACAGTTGAAAGACAAGTGTAGGTTATAGTTACATCTACTAGTGTTTTAACCGAGACAAAACAAATATGGTTGGCAGTGTGTCCCAATGTAATGCACCACTGACACACAGCAATTTCTTGTGGTGTACCAAAACACATTTTTTGATCGTTTTTTCATTAGAAGGTAGATGACTTCTATGCTATTGCTGATTCCTCATCACCATAGCACACAGTGTTTACTTTAAATTAACCTTTAATCTAAGGAAGTAATACCATGTATCATTACACACAGTATATAAATGTGTAAATGTAATTAGTTTAAAACACTTTACATGTGTATACCATTAATATACATGTTGACAATTGTAATGTATTAACACATTGGTCACTATATATGTGGACACACTCTGCAAATAAAATTATTGTACTGTACTGTACTGTACTGTACTGTACTGTACTGTACTGTACTGTACTGTACTGTACTGTACTGTACTGTACTGTACTGTACTGTACTGTACTGTGACTGTACTGTACTGTGACTGTACTGTACTGTACTGTACTGTGACTGTACTGTACTGTACTGTACTGTACTGTGACTGTACTGTACTGTACTGTACTGTACTGTGACTGTACTGTACTGTACTGTACTGTACTGTGACTGTACTGTACTGTACTGTACTGTACTGTGACTGTACTGTACTGTACTGTACTGTACTGTACTGTACTGTGACTGTACTGTACTGTACTGTACTGTACTGTACTGTACTGTACTGTACTGTACTGTACTGTACTTTACTGTGCTGTACTGTACCGTACTGCCTAGAACTGTACTGCATTACTTTACTCCCCACCCCACCCCACCAACATACATTTATTTACCTTTGAACCATTAACACTAATGATCCGATATGAATTCCTGGTACTGTCATAGAAATAAGACACTGCTACGGCTTGCTTGCTGGATGGAAGCCAGTTCTTTTTAGTGGTAGGATCAATCTGGAAGACGTGTGCCCGTGTAGTGTATATTGGCTGCTCCCTGAAATACAATCATAATATGTATCACTTATCAAACAAAGCTGTACCTTGTCTTATGGGTTACCTTCCATGGTGATACATGTTGTATCTTTCTTGTTGTTGACAGACAGAGATGACATTTTTTCCTTAATTCTAAAACACAAACTTCAGTTAATTGTCTCCAAGACGTTCCTATATATACAGTAGTATAGTAAAACTTGCCATCATTTTGCTTGAATAAGTGGTGAATATAGTAACAGGTTACTTTTAATAACAAGAACAGCATGGTTACACATGTTTTGTCTATTCAAGCATAGACATAAATGACCCCCTCTATGCTTTGAAGTTTCCTGGTGTTGACTTCCTGCATTGAGTAATACACTCTGTGTATTATGCCAGGAATGCCAATTTGTTTGGTATGGTGATTAGGGAAAAGATTCGACATACAGGACTATGAAGGCAGAAATAAAATGAGCATCTATTCCATCAATCATGAAAACACTATTCATGTTGTAGTTGGGTGTTGTACATCACCAACTTTTCTATTTTGAATTGATGTTGTTGCACATAAACTTCTCACCCTAGGTGTGATATTATACATAACACTCTTATGTTTTGAAATGACGTTTTGTATTTTTATAACATCTTAAGGTGACACCTTAGGTGTGATATTGCATATAACATCTCATATTTTGAAATGACATCATTGAATATACCACGATGTCATACTAACACTTGTTTTTGTAAAGAGAAATTAGCCATTTTTTAGATATAAAAGGACCCATCTAGTTTTATCAAACAAGAAAAATATATTTATCAATGAAAATTTCTACTCATTATTATAGTAACAAAATGTTTTGACTGCGAGTAGAAATTGTCATTGCGCATGTATGAGTCATTGAACAGTCATTTTCATCAGACATACTCGGTATATACTTACATATCAATGTAGTCTACTGTCTATTATTATACTATAATATATATTTGTGAATATTAGAGATGCGCTGAGCATAATATAGTTTACATAGTAAGGACTTGAATATCTGACCATTTACCTTGCCCAGATATATATGAAATTGTCTATAACATTTACACATGCACATCCATTGTCACCTGACAATTCAATGAATGAATGGTCCAACCCTACAATGTTGATCTTATACCATATTCTGACCTTATGATGAAAAGTTCTCTCTCATCATAGTAAACCAAAGCCTCTATTATGGCGCCGTCTGAGACACATCGTCAAGTTCATTGCGTCAGCAGAAAAATTGTACTCTTGCTTGCAAGAATGATCTTTCTTGGCAGTTCAACAAATTACAATATCAGTCAAACTGTTATAAACTAAACCCTGTCTTTTATTACGATAACAGTCAAGTTATAATTTGTTATTGCTATGTTAAAAAGACTGATGTTTGATCAACAAATTCCATGGTCCAAACTTTTACAATGTACTTTATAATGATACATGAGAATGAGATATGTGTTGTTTGACTGATAGGAATGTTTGCTCTTTGACAAGGTTTACTGATAAGAATTTCACAGATAGTTGGAAAACTACCAATATTTGAACTTTATATTTAGTTGGAACATAGATGTTTATGGTTGGCAAGATATGCAAATTACAGACATAAACAGGTTTGGAGTACCTATAATTAGTACACTGTTGTTGATAATTATCACTATATAACTAAAGATTAATCTTACTGAAGTGTGTGACAAGGCCTAGGGGAGTGATTATCAGTTTGATGCCCATGAACACCTGATTGCATTATTTATTTTGATTAGATAGACTGCAGTTATTGTTGTAACACTTTAATACTATGGCAGAAAACTAAATGTAAATGTTTTCAATGTCCCTGACTCCCATCCCTCCACACAGACAATGGGACACACACACACACACACACACACACACACACGCTGACCCATCTCCAGACAGACACAAAAATGTAGTTTACACAACAAACAAACAAACAAACGTACGTACGTACGTACGTACATACATACATACATACATACATATACAGAGACAGACAGACAGACAGACACACACACACACACACACACACACATACACACACACACACACACACACACACACATACACACACACACACACACATTATATTCATGGATTGTAGTCGAAGCATTTCTTAGGCTGCAACTAGGTGTAACTTTCAAATTAATTCCACCCCCTGTGGGGATTTAGTTAGATGTACCCAAGTTTGAAATACCACTAATACAAAGGCATGTGATGATTAACTACTGAACAATGGCTAAACTGACACCACAGTGTTGGGACTAAGTAGTTTGTATTTGCCTGTCTGACGACAAAAATACACCGCAAAGTTACCGCACCTAATATCATTAATTTAAAAAAAAATTGTTACACATTTCTAAAGTCCGACAAGACTTATGTCAACACAATCACACAGTCAGTGTTTTCAACTGGGTCAAAAGTGTTGTGTTCGGTTCAAATATTGACTTGCTGGGTGTACTACCTTGAAGTTGAGAGATCTCATCTAAAATATCGTACGTGGACTACGTTGGTCACAAAATATATGTATATTTATTCTAAACACTTCGTAGTATGAAAACCCACTTCTACATGTTCATATGTGCATTTTACGATCTCGAAGTTCATGCCAACCAACCCTACGGACGCAACACCACCGTAAGTAGATACAACCCGATCGCATATCACATCAACAGTTAGTTACTACAATCATACCACTTATCATTCAAGCAAAACAAAGTTACGTCCAAAGATATCACTTTCTCCACTTACCCCATTTTGATTCACTGTCCGAATAAATAGTAATATTTTGTGTTTTTTGTCTTGGTTATCTGTCAACAGTAGGGAAACCTCATCTTAAGAGTGCACTGGGTTGACCAACTAAATACGCTACTACTGCCACAGAAACATTGTGTACGTCCCGCTTCGACGATTTCTCTTTCAACGTTGATTTTCATGCGCAGGCGCAAGTGGTTATAGACTCCTTAGGATTGTAAAAACATGTAGTGGTCTGAGATCATTGTAAGCTGAGAGAGTGTTGACAATGTTGAGTCCGGTGGCGGTGCCGTGAGCGTGAGCCCCCAACGACAAGAGTCTGGATAACCGAGACCATCGGAAAGTACAGTGATGATATTAACTGTAGCAGTTTTATGTTAAAAAATAGATAACAGAACGTACTTGTTTACAAATATTAATTTATGCAACCCTGTTTTCGATTCGGTCAATTATATTTTTTCAAGGGCAATTATTATTATTATTTATTATTTAAACTTTATTACAGACCCATGGTCCAGAGAAGAACAAAAATATACCACAAGACAGCGTAATTTTTACATAACAGACAAATACAAACAGAAAATATTACAAAAGGTATTATTTTAAAAGAAAAAAAACCTTCAACCAGTGGGCCTGAAGCCCACAGAACCGTACATCACAAGTAATAACACGATTAATCAGAACATTTTGGCTGTCAAAAAGACGTAGCATAAACCGAAATGCCACCTTTCTTCTCAAAACAGAGAGAGAATTAACTGAATTGGAGACAAACGTGTTAGATGCACTGGCAGAACTTGGAAGTCCTATCAGCCTCCGGAACGCATTGTTGTGACAGACAATTATAGTTTGCATACTACTTACATTGAAGTCACACCATAAATGGTTTCCGTAAATGTTATTGCAAAAAATGTTATTACAATGACATCCCCAATCAGGCAAACAGCACAACTTGTGACAATATCTTCAAATCGTTATATAAAAAGTCTTAAAATTACAATTGACGACCAAAATTTGACTATAAAGAAGCGACTAAAAGTAATTCAGTTATTTATGCATTTTAGATATGGAATAGATAACGCGTTCCAATTGTTAATATTTGATGTTACATTTCTTCTGTATCAACAACTACTCTCCGATCTCTCGGATCGGATGTAGCGTATGCGCGTAGGGATTGAAAACAGTGGTTCATTTTGGGCCGCATATGCATATGTAAGTAAACCTAGGCAAAACAATACTCATTATTTTCCATGGTGTATAAAGATCTTGTAGAGAAATTCTATTTGGGTAAATGAAATTTATGTTTTCCATTACAAATGACGAAATGATGAAAATTTATCAACTGCCTATAATATACTTGGGGAGTCTTGAATCGCGACAGTCCGATTAAATACATAGCGCCCTCTACAAAATTATTTATATTTTCTTTCGTTTTTGTGCATCTATTAATTCGCTGTGTCAAACGCGTAAACTAACCTGACCTTTGGAATATAATGTTTTTTCTACAAATGGACGACGTGACCGGTGCCTCGTAAACTACTGTCATCAGGTTCCTTGAAGAAAGCGGTTATGCTAAGGGGCTTTACCCGCGCGATTCATTATTCGTGACTCCAAAGTTAGAAATGGAAATACATTGGGCGGGTTTAACAAATACGTACACTTATAAGCTTACTTAATTTCTAAAGTTGATTTTCAAATCATCTTTTCTCATGTGTTGTAAGATAGTATGTACAAACAACCAGTCCTGTGTGTGTGTGTGTGTGTGTGTGTGTGTGTGTGTGTGTGTGTGTGTAAGTGTGTGTGTGTGTGTGTGTGTATGTGTATATATGTATATATATATATATATATATATAACTCGGTGAGTATCAATCTGCTAAGACAGTGCTCTATACCGCAGTGGCAGAGCGTAATAGTTTTGGTAGTACATATATACATGTATATACATGTATATATATATATATATATATATATATATATATATATATATATATATATATATATATATATATATATATATATATATATATATATATATATATATATGTCTGATGATCGCACTATGCGTGAAACTCCGAGTTACAACCAAGAAAGAGTTCCAGTACTACCAAAACTATTACGCTCTGCCACTGCGGTATAGAGCACCGTCTTAGCAGATTGATACTCACCGAGTTATATATATATATATATATATATATATATATATATATATATATATATATATATATATATATATATATATATATATATATATATATATATATATATATATATGAGTGTGTGTGTGTGTGTGCATCTCAAAACATTTAACTCAATGAATTCTTTAATACCATGCATGCTAGGATTTTGTGAACATATTCTCCTATAAAACTCTTGGAATCACCATGTATTCGTATGTACACATTTTATCTACACATTGGGATAATCATAAATTATTTTTGACAAATAAGTCTCGCAATCGCATCGAAGTTTTTTTTTTTGTGTGTGTTATTTGTTGATAGAAAAACCATGGACGTTGGTGATACTATTGAAAAGCTTCACAGAGTACCAGACGTGATCGTCGTCTACACGGATTAAATATATGCTAGCAGATTTGTGTATTATTTGGAAGAAAGTCCGGGCAGTATTGGAGTTGATCTAGCAGACACTACTTTGTCATTCCTGACTTTAGCCACCACGTAGTTGTGTCAGCAAGTTGAGTTGATTTCCAGCCAAACCATCGACGAAGAGTCTGACCCACATTGACCTTGTGTGGAACTTATAATGTTCCCCATGGTAAAACCACAGCTAAATGGCATTTCCCCTCCTCTTGTCTATGGTAAAACCACAGACCCTACACGAAAGTGCGCGCTATATACTAGTAATATAATTATTTGACAAAGGATCGTCCTGCTAGGGGGTCTCTCAATCACTTATAATGTCTCGCACTTCGCGAGAATGTGATTCGTGACTTCCGTATGCCAAGAATAAACAGTGGCTGAAAAGCTTCACAGAGTACCAGACGTGATCGTCGTCTACACGGGTTAAATATATGCTAGCAGATTTGTGTATTATTTGGAAGAAAGTCCGGGGCAGTATTGGAGTTGATCTAGCAGACACTACTTTGTCATTCCTGACTTTTATCCACCACGTAGTTGTGTCAGCAAGTTGAGTTGATTTCCAGCCAAACCATCGACGAAGAGTCTGACCCACAGTGACCTTGTGTGGAACAATTCAACATGTCGGCGACAACAACCGGTAAGACAGAGGTTATTATCGAATATTTGTTCCCCACTCACTGGCTTTCATCCCGTACTACGACCCAGACATTCGAAGAATACGGAAAACCAAGTCAGCTTTTTTTTTCACCGTGGTGATCTCCTGACATACATTTGAGTGAAGCTGACAATAAAAATCGGCGATTGGAAATTGAATTCTGTTTTTTACCTCGTAGACGGATAAAAGTTTAAAATACGTAAACAGTGCTTGGTGTGTTGAAATTCGGACAGATTATAAATTTTGAAATACAATATTTAATTTAATCGACTATTTGAAACTAAAATAAAATCGGCAAATCACGACTAATAGGGTAACCAAAAGGTTTGACTTAAACGATTTCCTGTTGAACTGCTATCCCCAACATTGAAATGAAACGAAGTATACTACTCGACAAGAGGAAGTCTACCTCATTAATACATTTTATAAGTGTGATTTAAAAGTTTCATAAATCGAAAACTATCACCAAATATAGCATCTAGAATATGTCATGAGAATTATAGAAAAAGACATGGTTTTCTGAAATTTTCTCTTTTCTGTTACAATTTAAAACAATGTTAGATACATGCCCTCATCTTTTTTGCAAATTTCTTTAGAAATCGTATAAAACACTTCATGATATTGAAAAGTTGAAATGAATATAAAAAGAACACAAAAATTAATAGGCCCTAAAGGGATAATGTGAAACTAATGCTGTATGTGATTGTCAAGTGTGTACAGTATTTTATATCATATATTGTACTTTTTTTTACTCAAACTTAGATGGACTATACTTGTATGCAGCATTCGTACTGAATAAAGTCACTGTAGCTAAGACCAAACATGAATTAAAAAAAAATGAATTATTCATTTTAAAATGAAAAAAAAAATTGTCCTCTTCCCATTTTGTTCAATTTTTTTGCCTTTAAAGGATTGTTGTTGTTGTTGTTGTTGTTGTTACCTACATGTAGGTTTGGAGAGGAACAATCTTTGTGGCAATTTAAAGAGGTCAGCTTTTTTGCCCATTGCTTACTATGGCTGTGTTGACTCATATTCACAACAATTAAGAGGGTCACAGTGGCTATAGAAAACTAATCAATGTCGACATTTGTCAAGGGTAATTCCTTAGTCTAGAGTGATTGCAAATATTGTGCAAATTGGTAAAATATGCTAATTTCTGTCCACAAGAATCAAAAGCATATTATGAGACACTGAAAAGTAAATTGGAATTGAGTCAGTCAGGGCAAATCAGTCTTGAATGTGTTTTAGCAAATTAGTATGTGCCATTGATTGATATGTATGTTGAGAAGTTTTGTCATTGAAAATTAATTTGACCAGCCTGATCTTATGGAATAGTGGACAATGAAAGAAGAGATTTGGCCGACTGTGATTGTCACATATTAGATTGTCTGTCAGGTTATTGTGTAGAATATCAATTACCTCCATTACAGGCAGAATCAACCTATCACAATGTAATGTCTCTAGGCCAATTCAACTTCTCTGATAAACTTGTAACTGTCAAATTTATGTCTCTAAATGTCATATCGAAATGAGATTGCTGTATTTGAACAGTTTCAACAACCCAACCAATCTTAGCATTATAATTTATATCAGTTGTTTGACCAAATAACTTGAGTGCAAATTTGTCAGAGAATAATTAAATTGAACATTACCAGTCAACACACAAATGTCAAACTTTGTTAACATTTTACATTTGTGACATTGATATTATATAACTATAACAAAATTTTGACGTACAAATGGAGTATAAAATGTAGTTTATTGATAATATTTGTTGGTCATGTTACATGTCTGAATATCTTCTGTTTAATCAATGACTTGCATGGTATGTATGTATCATTCACCAAATTGTAATGGTTTTGTGAGAATTGTAGTGAGGGGTCAAATTGTTACAATGGAAACCATGTTACCAGAAACAGTAATATCTGTCCTGACAAAATCTATCTTAACATTGCTATATTGTATCATAGTTTGAGAAAAATCTTACTAATGTGGCTACATTTGATTGTTTGGTCTGATAAAATTGCAACATCTTTGTCTGAGATACAATTATCTACATTGCTACATTTTGTTAACTGTAATGATTTGTTGACAATCTGGTATTTCGTACAAAGATAATGTAGCAATTTGTACTAAGATTTTGTTTCCAGCCAGACAATGAAATGTAACTAAGATCTTTTAGATCCAGATGATAAAATGTAGCAATGTTCTAGTAAGATTTTTGTTGAGGCAGACTACACTGTTTCAGGTGACACAGTTTTCATTGTAAAGCTCTTTGAATTTTATTGTTGTTTGACAATTCAATCCTAATGCATCAATGCAGGTCAAAGTCAGTTTAGTCAAGTGAAACATTGCAGCACTGCAGGTCAAAGTCAGTTTAGTCAAGTGAAACATTGCAGCACTGCAGGTCAAAGTCAGTTTAGTCAAGTGAAACACATTGCAGCACTGCAGGTCAAAGTCAGTTTAGTCAAGTGAAACACATTGCAGCATTGTAGGTCAAAGTCAGTTTAGTCAAGTGAAACACATTGCAGCACTGCAGGTCAAAGTCAGTTTAGTCTAGTGAAACACATTGCAGCACTGCAGGTCAAAGTCAGTTTAGTCAAGTGAAACACATTGCAGCACTGCAGGTCAAAGTCAGTTATAGACTGAAGTGAAATACATTGCAGCAATGCAGGTCAAAATCAGTTACTAGTATATGAAAAGCGCTTTGAGCTCAGAGTGGGAAAGCGCTATATAAAAACCAACACACCAACATTATTATTATTATTATAGACTGAAGTGAAACACATTAATTAGAAATCAAACAAATTTTCCTAGAATTGACATCCATGTATAACATACTTCAACTTTTTGCTGCTGTCATTATGTAGTCAATAAATTGTGGAAACACAATGCTAAACAAAATGTTCCAATCATAATAATAGGTCATTTATACTTTGTAGTCCATGGCCATTGGCCCAAAATACATTGTAGTAATGGTAATATCTCTACCTAAAGTTTAAACTGACTTTGAAAAACCTTAAAAACATGTACTTTGTGATTTCAGTAAAAAAAAATAGGGTAACCCCATAAATTTTACAAGACATACTGTTTTCTCTTGTGACCTGTTTTTTCAATTCATAACATGTCTACAGTTAGTGGGTGGGGATTTCCCTTAGAGCTTGTAAAAAATCATCACATAAAATGAATGATTCCTGTGATGATAAAATGCAGGAAACAATGAAGTGTATCTATAATCTAGTTTAGTTCCCTGTTAACAAAGACATGTCTCATGACCTAGTTTTTTCAACTAATATATTTGTATAAAGTAGTAATTTTTTGGGAAGGGTACATTCACTATTAAAGGTAGTTACAATCATGTAAACCTGACCCACTCACTATCACTTAACAAAAACCTTGCTGTGTGACCCAGTTTGAGGTGACTGTCTAGCCAAGATATCAGATACAATGTCAAATACTATTGTATGAAGGTTGACAATTTATCCCAACAACGTGTCTGACTTCAAACTTAGAAAGTAAAGTCGACAAAGCATTTCTAGAAATGTCAGGTTCACTTATTTACCATTGCTAACAAAGAGAACATAAAAAGTTGGATGAAGTGCTCTCTAGAAATGTCCTTTTCACTCACAGTGTGTTTATACCTCTTGAGACCTGTAAATATTTATTGTGTGTTGTCTTTGGTGTTCTCCTACTTGATATAGCCTGAACAGTTAGTAATCATTTGTCATGTTGGTTCTGGAGAAACATCTGGAATGCTGTTATTCTGCATGAAAGAAACCTCTGTAGTTCTTGATCAAAAATACAAACATCCAAGTATCTATTACCATCAAGGCGGTTGGAAGGTCAAAGGGCAGAATACCTGGCTCCCCCATGCCGAGCTTGAGGTGTTTCCTAAATAGTATACAGACTAAAACTACACTTTTATTGGTTCACTACATGTCACTTTATGAAGTAGTAACTATGGCTACCATAGCCCAGAGACATGTCATGGTCTAGCATGGTTTGAAGAGAGTTGAGTTTAGTGAGACAGGGGCAAGTCTCTGGGCTATGACCAGCACACATTACATGTATAATGTTACTGTTGTTGTCGTCTTTGTCGTCATCACCGCTGCTGCAGAATTTAGAACTTTGCATTCATGTTATAACAATTGTAGTTTTATTAGTTTGACTTGTCAAATTATGAAATCATAACTACATGTTTGACTTCCAGAACACATTCTACATGTATGTACATTAATTACTACTTTATACTTCCAATGTGCTATATGAAAAGTATGATATACTAGATGTTGTCTGACAAACTTTAACAATATTAAAAACACATTATCCAGTTTTCTTCTGTTGTATGTTATCATAAACCTTCACTATTTTCATTCCCGTGTTCTGCTGTTGTCTGTTATCACAGTTTCACTATTTTCAGTCCAGTATTCTTCCATTGTCTGTCATCATAGACATTCATCATTTTATGTCCAGTGTTCTGTGGGCGTCTGTCATCACATCCATTATACACAGTCCAGTCTTTTTTCTTTACTCTTTCATCACAGATGTCCATTTTTCCCAGTTCAGTAAATTCTATAGTTATCTGTCATCACAAACATCCGTCCTTCAACGTTTAGTCTGTTTTTAGTTAGTATGGAATAACTATCATACAATACATCTGTTGCACATCAATATAGTGTATAAAGGTGATATCATAATTGCCACATCAATTACATGTAGATAAACCATGCTTGCCATATTAAATCAACAGAAATTGTCTATTCTTGGTATTTATTTTGTACATGTTTGTCAAATTGGTAGAAATTGTCTAGATATTTAGAATCAATTTTGTTCATCACAGAAGAATCATTGATATACTTAGGAGGGCCCACTTTGTGATTACTTCATTCCATCCATTGTATTTCTGTTGATTTTCTAGCACTTCATCTGTAGAGGGGCTCTTTTGATTATTCTCCCCAGGGAACCTCAGAGTGGGGCAAATGACATCACTTGGGGAGCACCAGGTCGAGGCAAATGACATTACTCAGGGAGCCTCAGGTCAAGGCAAATGACATTTACTTGGGAAGCCTCAGGTCACATGAAAACTTAACACATTTTGGGTACCCTGGGGAACATAATTAGAGCTGGACATGCATGCAGTAAATCAATGATTCATGGTAAATGAATGTGTCTTTCCAGAGTAGAAAGTGGTTTTATCCTAAAATATGATGGACAGAGCTCCTCAAGAGATAAAAATAACTAGTAATCAAATGTTGTTTCAATATCAGATCAGGTCAGGTCAATCCGTGAGCTTTCCCAGGCTCCAGAAGGAGAATGGCCTAGGGTACCCTGAGTATAATGTCATGTACATGTCATAGTTAACTTCACTTTGGGTAACTTGAGGCATCTTGAGGGACCCCCACCCCACCTCAATGATGACATATCGGTAATTTGAATGCATTTGTATTATTCTATAATGTAACACATATGACCTTTCACCTTCAAGTAGCTGAATGTAGATGTGTAGACTCATGTTTTATGCAAATTCTAAAAAAAAATTGTCAGTTATCCTCCAAATTTTGATATCAATTCATAAATAGATTTCTCATCTATAAAACTTACAGAGGTTAGGTGGTCATACACCAAAATCCTTTTTTTCACCAGGTAATTTTAAAGGAAAGATGCACACACTGTACTGAGATGGAGGAGGTGAAAGGTCTTATGTTGGTTATTGTCTAAATTCAATAGATTCTTAGGTTGACATAAAAACAACTTTCCAGCTAGATGCTTCAAATTACTGTTGAATAGAGAAGTTAAATAGTAGCAAGGCCATGTATTGTGGGTATTGTCCATTAATAGGTTCAAATCACAATATGAAATCTGTACTTCTCAAAATATCAGATTCATTCTCATATTTGCTGTATTTCACTTTTTGAGATAAATACTATCAAAATTGTAAAATTTGCGAGAAAGTGAAAATTTGTAAAATGTACATACATGTAGTACTCTGTAAAAATTTCAAGGGAAGTACAATGTACATGCAGCCACAGAGAGCACACAGCAAGCACCCTGAGTATGTAACACTATTAACACTGGCACTCACTAATGATGAGGTTCTCATATCATTTATATATTTAGTATCTATAACTTGAGATATACATATACAAAATTTTAAAGGGAGTAAAGCCACATACTACAAGTACCCCCCGAGTACGCTACATATACACTGGCATTCTCAGATCATGGACTGGGTTCTGTTATATTCTCATTCATATATTTGATAAATAACAGCTTCTGCATGCCTAATTCCTGTGTGTTTTTCTAGGTACCAAAACATGGCCAAATATCTAACTCCTTACACTCAGGATTTTGTACAATTTTTACATCTTTTTCCAGTTTAAGTAACTTTCACTGATATCTCAATGTAAGAGACAATTGACAAGGTGTAATTTTAATAATGCTATTTTACGTCCAAGCAAAAATCAAGGACACATATTTTTTCTGCAACGAAAATTGAATACGAGTCATACATCTATGTTTAACTGTGTGTATATGTTTCCATAACCTTGAAGATATTGATAGCTTTTCCATTGACAATGAACAGGAGTGTAACATTCTAATAGCTATTTCGTACTGAATTTTTTCAATGAGGAACAGATACATTTTTTTTCTTCTGGAAATAGTTTATTTCTTCTAAATAGCTATTGTCTGCTACTCTTTGATGGTACCGTAGTATGTTGCTGGTATAATGCTTGTGTATAAATGTAAACAATTTAATTGTTTGTCAACAACTTAATAATAATATGCTTTATTTATAACATGACCACTGGCCCATAGCAAAGCAAATGATAAATAAATCAACCACTGAATACCAAAGACTGCTTAGATATTACAAATTTTTTAGACGGCTTCCTTCTTCAATGCAAATGCTTCAATTTCAAAGACAAATTTTAGTAAGGTTACATATTACATTGTATTTTAACGTCTCTGCTTGAAAAAACTTTAAAAAGATTTACCAAAGACTGTTGCATTTGAAATGTCAATTGTGGTAGTAAATTTTCCCTTTGACATTTGTAAACGGAACATTAAAAAAAAAGAGTGAAACTTGTCTCCTATAAAAAACAAGACTCACAAAATGATATTGTTAATTCTTTCAACAAATTGTAATTTATGAAGGGTCAATACAGTTTCATCATTAGTTGATCATGTGAACAATAACAACTACATGTATAATATTATGAAATAAGATGTTTCAGTAGACATCCAGGGCTCAAAATTAACAGTAGTTCTGTGTCCACAGACTACCAATTCTTGTCATGGGGCTACCATAATATGCAGCTGATTATGCGATGATTTAAAGATGTAATATTTACAGAAATGAAAGTTTTTTGATAACATACATATTTCCAATTAATAGAGGAACTCTGTTTTCAAATCAGGAATATAAGACTATTGGTCACCATCCTTTCTTTTTCTGAAATTGGTAGCCCACTAGGAGTACCAAAAGAAAAAAATTGATTTTGAGCCCTGACATCACGTCATCAGTAATAGACACAGAACTACATAAATTAGGAGTCTAAGGTACAATGTATGTTGTGTCAGTCTCATTGTCTGATGGAACATACTGAAGATGCAAATGTTCTCCCCAGGAATTTCATTGCATGCAGACTAATTTCCATAATAATAAATCATATTGTCATGCAAATGAGTGTCATTAAAGATCCCCAATAGCATCATAAACGTTTTAAAATTGTTTATGTACTTCTCAATATCTTAATCAGGTTTCTCACATTTTGTGATTTATGCATATCTTCATCAAGACGTTGGAAAGACAGATTACCCATTGATGTGTTTAGGCTAGCTTAATAACAACACTCCGATAATACAATGAAAATGACTTTGATATTTTGTGAGGAAAAAAGGAATTTTACAGTGTGCACTTGCTGTGATCAGAGGTTAAAGGTCAAATGCAGTGAGCGAATGCCAATAGATCAACTTTTATTAGAGAAATAATTCATAGGATACAGTTTTAAATTTTCTTGTTCATGAAGTATGGAGTCATGTGGAGTCATGATGGGTGAAAGGTTAGAGTGGCTGGCTTGGAATCTGCAGGTTGCAGGTTCGAGCCCTATCGCTGTCGTTTGTTTCTGAGTAGCTAAAGTCCTTGGGCAAGATTTGAACCACAGCTGTGCCTCAGTCAACCCAGCTGTACAATTCGGGACCTGGTAGGATAGAGGTTGCAATATGAATGCTTTAATCCTATGCGCTTATAAAGGCTGCAAAGGATTGTATGCTCCCCAGGGAGTTGAGGAAGTAAAGGGCCATTGTGCCACTATTGAGCCATGCCAGGGGTAATGATTGTAAAGCGCTTTGAACAGAGTGGGAAAGTGCTATGTAAAAAATAACATTATTATTATTATTATTATTATTATTATTATTATTATTATTATAAGTATGAAGCCTTGTGTTTATGTATTACCTAAAAATAATATCTCAGAATCTGAGTATGAAGTTTTAGTACATAGGAAGATAGATGTTTATGATATAGTAGGTTTAATCTTAATGAAAATGTCTTATTTTTGTATTTTCCAGGTGCAGAAGACCCCCAAGGAAGTAGAAAGAGAAAGATGGGGTGGGTATTCATTATCATATTGTATCCATTGAATCCCTACATGTATGTATTGTCTAATGTTTCATGGAATATTTTCACATTTTATCTGTTGAATTCCCTACATGTATGTATTGTCTAATGTTTCATGGAATATTTTCACATTTTATCTGTTGAATCCCCTACATGTATGTATTGTCCAATGTTTCATCGGATATTTTCACATTTTATCCAGTGAATCCCCTACATGTACATGTATGTATTGTCCAATGTTTCATTGTATATTTTCTGTGTTTTCTTTGGACAACAGTGTTCATTTTGATGGCAGCCATCTAGAAATGAAAACTTGAAACGTAGTCATATATTTTGTGTGGATTAACTTCTAGTCTGTACTTCCTCCTGTTTGCATCAAAATTTATACCAGCATTTTTCTGTGGAATTCCTGAAATTCTGTACAGTCACATCTGACATCAACAATGAAGAGTATATATATATGTACCAAAGAAGCCTTCTCTGTATTTCCAACATAATATGGCTACCAATACAATTATCACAGTATATGATATTTACCTTTTGATAAATCAAAACCATTGTGTTGTTGGTCAAAATTATGAGAAAAAAAAATCAGTTTTCTTGTGAGTCACTGCATAAAGGATTAGGAAATATAAAATGTTGGTGTATTACACATTGCTGTTTGTAAGACACACTGATACAACAATATTTATGCTACCAAGTGACTTCACTATAAATGATATGTTTATGGTAGAACCCTTTGAGTATAACTATCCAGTTGTTTCCCCCTGTGTCGTAATGAAATATATCCAACTGGTATGAAATATTTCACATTTTACATATCCACAATCCCCTTTCATATTTGTTGTGGAAATCACGTTTTAATGGATAACTCACAAACTGTAATATATAGACTGAATTCAAGTGTCTATTCCTATGTATAGAGACTGAATTCAAGTGTCTATTCCTCTTAATAGAGACTGAATTCAAGTGTCTATTCCTATTTATACTGACTGAATTCAAGTGTCTATTCCTATTTATAGAGACTGAATTCAAGTGTCTATTCCTATTTATAGAGACAAAATTCAAGTGTCTATTCCTATTTTTAGATACTGAATTCAAGTGTCTATTCCTAAATATAGAGACTGAATTCAAGTGTCTATTCCTAAATATAGAGACTGAATTCAATTGTCTTTTGTGTGGCCTGGTTTCACTGTCCTTGAGTGTACAGAAGAACAAATCACATTGTTTTGTTCCACTGTAAAATTGGTAAGGAATCATGTTGGTAAATTTATCCCCTGCCTACCTATTGAAAACAACATAAATTAAACACTGACTAGCTTTATTTTAAAAAATCTCTTCTCCTCACAGACATTGATTTAACACATAAAATACATTTTAAAGTGTACATAAAAACAGATTGTAAGTTTCGTATTTATTTTATTAGAATTATCCAAACATGTCAGTTTTGTTCTTCAAGTAAACAATGTAGTATTATGTCTGGACCTGTTATAGAGCTATGACCTGGTAGTATACCTGCAATAGAATACAGTACTTTTAGCTGAAACAGATTTGAATACAACAATAGTACAGAGTTGTTCGGTTTGACAAAAGTTAAAGTTAAAGACTCAGATTATTTAGTAAGATAAAAATACTAACATGTACGTCCATTGTTTGGTTGCTGGCATTGTGACTCATAATATAGAGATAGTCCTAAAGAGGAATTGTTACTAATATCCTGTTCTCTATTCATATCCTAGAGATTTCCTCTTTTAATATATACCTTCTTTTGTTCTAAAAAGTAAAGAACTCGTTGATGTGATGAGAGTCGTGAGGTCTAGGAGTTGTTAGAAATGTTTAGTTTGTATTCAGTGCTTTAGATATGCCTGCAAGGTAGAGGTTTGGTACATACGAACAATGCCACCAACCAGATGGTGTCTTGGGAGTTGAAAAATGTGACTAGTTATTATGTACTTGTGCCCAGCGGCCCTTTACGCACCAATACACTGATTGAAATTTACCCCACATTAGTTTCATAGTTGTGTGGGTGATGATTTGTACAAGTCACATAGTCTATCAAGCATGTGTATATAAATCTTTATTGTCAACCTACATTATTTTGTATACATGTACATGCACATCTATGTCTGAACACATATTCATGTGTATATGGTTATGAACAGCTTATATCCAAAACTGTAAATTGTATATTAATAATGTCACTGTATATGTAAGCTACACACTCACATACAATGATACATACCTATGGGACACACGTGCACACATACACACACACACACACACACACACACACACGTGCGCGCACACACACACACACACACACGTACACACACATACACACATACATACATACACACACATACACACACACACACACACGTACACACACATACACACGTACACACATATACACACACACACACACACACATACACACACACACGTACACACACACATACATTCAACTACTCATTTGCATACCATATACAACAGTTACCAGTACACACATCCATACATGATGCAAGCACTCTTTTTTTTTTTACATAATTTTTTGTTTGAGTTAACTTCCAAATATTACCACTCATAGCTAAAAAATCAAAGAGGTATTGAAAATAGTTGAACTCTGATTTCTATCAATCCGTAAAGGCCTGATCAATCCAAAATGGCTTCTCAACTTGATACCATATTTATACACAAACATCATGGGAAGGAAAGAAACATGATAAAATAATTCTACAAGATTTTCTGACTCTAATAGTAGCAATAATGATTGTTTTAGATGAAATACAAAGGACTGTGATGTTGTAGTTGCTTGAAATACCATTTTAATAGTATACTTGCAGTATTCAATATGTGAGATAATTGTAAATCTTTGATTTATACACAGTTGGTTCCTCTGTGATAGAGGGACTGTGATTTATAGTTGATGTGTTGAATAATGACCAATATGGGATATTTGTCACAACTCCCGCTGTTGTCATTAATATTAGGCTGCATGCTGCCATACCTATGTTACCTTGATATTGTACTGAAAGTGTCATTAACTGTTTTTTGTATCAACTATGTAATAAGATCTTCCACAGTGTTGCAATACATTCAAAAACATTTCTAAATTGTCTTCTGACAATTGCTACTATACATGCATAGATTTCTTATACTACTTGAAGTTTTTGTAAAATCTTGAATTATCTCTTGCTATTGTACATGAATAGAGGTTTAACACTGGTAGAAGTGTTTGAATTGAAAATGTTGTGATATTTGAACCCCAAGTTTTGATGTCTTTAAAAGCAAGGGTTGTTTTGGATAATCTCTTTCAGAAATGTTATATGGATACTCTCTGCTTTGAAATTACATTTGTTTGGAATATTGTGCTAAGGTTGAATTTGATATTGACATTTTTTACCACATTTTATTATAAGTATGTGTATATCCTAAAATATTAGTACATACAACCTTGAACCAATGTATGGCTGTCATTTCAACATACTAGGCTACTGTAGTGGAAATCACATACTGTAAATGCAGGGTTTTCATGTGCAGCAAATAAAATTTGCCACGAAGGACAGGGGTAGACAGGAAATGAGAGGAAGCTGACACTCCAGTCTTGTCAAGTAGCCATTACAAATCACAATGACATTCAATTGGATATGAAATATAAATGACATTGGAAGGTAGATTAGGTTTGAGAAAGAACGATTCTCAAATGTGTACTAGCTGTAATCACAGTCTCAACCATGGAGATTAATTTTTGCAAATTGTATGATTATTTGGAAAGAGGTTATAAATTCTTGAGAGAAATAACCAAAAGACAAATAGCTGTGGTTTTGTGATATTATAGCAGTGATTATTAAATAGTGTGTGACATTTGAAGTAGGAAAATGGCAAATTTTGAATTCGAGAATGAATGTTCATTGACTCTGAGTTCATACTCAGTAATGAATATTTCTACTCACAGAGTCAAAAAATTTCTCTAGGAAGTGAATCCCAATTTTCGCTAATGTTTCATCAGCAGCATCAGGGATGTACTACAATTGGCTATTGTCATGTGTCTTAGAAGAAACATGTGAAATTTTGCATTCGTCTTTTCAATTCCACTCGTCAAAATCATACAAAGTCAACAGTTATTTTCTCTCTATGAAAGAAAGACTCCTCTCCTCTCGTAATAGGTCTATATCTTTGTACTACAAGAACATTGTTTGAAATTATGAGTAGGTTTTGAATTTTAATTAAGTGTAGATTAGTCTCAATTTTTAAAAAAAAAATTTGAATGACATAAATCCTATGGTATAATTTGGTGTAGATTTTGAAATGTGTCTTGGTTTCATTTCGTGAAAAGGATATTGTTATTATCTTCAATTCCTCTTAATGGTTTATTGTACTGATTACGATTGATATACTCTGGAGTATCAATATTAATTACAGCTCTCAATGTGTCTACTTGTATCTTATACAATGTCAAATTATTCCAAACAGGAAATTGAAAGAGGAAATGTATTGTATCATATCTAAGAGCGTGAAGAGTTCTTCAAAATGTCGTACAACTTTCACTTCTTTTAAAGTTTTACTTTAATATTACTAATGGAGTACTTTCACAATAATTTGTCTGACAGTGTACTTTTCAACTGATGTTATGAAAAATTACTTTCTTGTAATATATTGGAGAAAAACAAGTTCCTTAGGCATTACAGTCACTGAGGGTTCCATCATAGACCCTCCACCAATTGATGGAGGGTCTATGGTTCCATATTATATAGCATAATGCTTAAAAATGTACTGGGTTTTCCCCTGTTTGTTACCTGAATTCCTAGACCACAGTGTAAACACTGCGTAAAGAATGTTATTATATTACTGGTTTCCCCTCTCTCTTACCGACATTCACTGAATAAAGTACTAAATCTAGTGTTGTCATTTTACCTGTTTCCCGTCTCTTTTAAATTTTACTGATGTGCATAAACCATAGCGAAATCACTACATGCAGTGTTGTCATTTTACTGGTTTTTCCCACTCTTTTACTGACGATTGTAAACCATAGCAAAATGAAGTGTTGTCATTTTACCAAATTCCCCCTCTCTGTTACTAGCCCCCCCCCCATCCCATAATCAAATGAAATTACTAATTGTAATGTTGTCATTGCATCAAATTCCCTCCTTCTCTGTTACTAGTGTCAGATAGCCATACAAAATCAGTCAATTTTTGTTATCATTTCACCAATTTTCACTCTAGTAGTGATGTCATTTTACTGGTTTTCCCCTTTCTGTTACCGACGTTCCTGAAATCATAGCAAAAAGATTTTGTTCAGTTATGTGTACATGAAGTAGCATTATCCTAGGATAATAACATACCATGGTAGTGTGTTCTGTTGACTTAGCACCAGCTTTAAATGGCATATAGCAAATTACATGTACCGTAGGTTTGTAATTCCCCCCCCCCCCCCCCCCCCGTAACAAAGAAGAAAGACAGCTAGTCTTCTAGTAATTAGTGACAAAATGAAAATCCTCCTCCAAATCACTTTATTTTATACAAAATATGGTATCAAAACAGGTACGTGTAACAGACCAAAAATTCTTCATGTCACGTCAACAACCAGCAACTATCGAAGGTGTTCGTCTTTGACTCTGAGCCATCTTGTTATCAAAACAATTTAGGGAGAAAATCCTATATGATGTATGTAATCACTACAGTAACTACAAAAACTTGACTTCCTTGCTGACATTGCATCATGTTGCCGAGGTAACATGGTCACATTTATAAATTGTAATTCTTTTCATATTAAGTATTCATCTAAAATTTTCAACATAGCTGTAGGCAGTATATTGTATTATGTGGGAAACCATGAAACTGAGTACAACAGACATGCAATATGCATGGCTATTACATTTACTGAATCTTCAATATTCAGTGGTCATCATTTGAGATTTTCTTTGTTTCTGTTGGAGACCTAAACAAGGTGTGCCTCTGATATATATACATATTCTAATGATATAAGTTTGGGGGCACAAAAAGGTGTTTTTTATAACTAAGTGTTCACTATAACAAAGTTCGTTATAAAGAGGTTGCTGTGTACTTATTTTTCAAGTGAATCTGATGGTAAAAAGTCATTTAAGAAGCAAAGAGATTCTTTGTTTAAAAAAACCATTGATTATCGTTTATGTCTAGGGAGAACCATATTTTGCTATGGAATGATGTGGGTATGTGTAACCACACTGCCAAAAACTGAATGTTCATAAAAGAGTTGATTTATGACTAACCTATATATGATTGATCATTACAAGTTGTCCCAAGGACTCCTACCCTTTTGTGGAAATAGAGTCCCAATTTAATTTGTGGAGATATTGTTGAACCAGAGCTGAAGTGGATACATTAATCCTTCATCATGGTAACATACCTTGAGAGACCTATCCCCATGGTAGCTACTTACTCATGGAATTTGTGCAAGGAATGACTATTTTGAGGAATTAATCTTGTATTCCTGAAGGCACTGGAACAAAAGGAAAAGGTTGTATAAGATATAAATTTAAAGATGTTAGCAAGTTAATATAACAATTTATTATGGTGAATAGTGTAGCGTAGTCAGGAATATATGCTATAAGAGGGAAGGTTGTGCCATTAGTTTTTGAAGTACAGCATGTCGGTTTCATAGGATGGAAGTGTCAATTTCTTCTCATAATAAATTCTAAAAAATTGATGACCCAAAATTGTCAATTTTTTTCGCATAAACTTATTACCAGTAATGCTACGGCCTACAGTGAGTTGTTAGTGCTAGCATCTTTTTAATACAGTGAATTTTTTTGCCAGTTTTTTCCACTCAAATAAAATAAAATGAAATTTTCTAGATTGAAATACATAAAGTATATTATAGCTTTTACTACACATGTACTTCAGTATATGTGTTAGTTTCCAACTTATGGTTGTAAAACATGTACTATGTCATTCCAGTCCAGTATCCTGTACACTATAATTTGACTTAGAAAAAGGATTTATTGTATGTAGTACAAATAAATGAAAGTATTAAGTGAGTCAAAACTTCATCTGGTCTCCAAGGTCCATCTTTTTTGTTTGCATAACTGTTATACCATAGACACTTTTTGCCTGCAAGGTATTTGATAACGTTATGAATATGACATCTGTTGGGAATACATATCAGTTATTTACTGCTGAGAAGTAAAATGAATACATGTAGGTAGGATATATAGAAGATACTAGAGTGTGTAGGCATATTAGATCAAGATTTGTATATTTAGCCCGTCGTCAACCAATTATATGTTGTATTTCTTATTTGAACTGAGAATTTCTGAGCATTTAAAATTTAGTATGCAAGATATAGAGAGGTTCAAATACTTTATTTTAGATTATGTTAGACAACAGACAGTGCTGAACATGTATATTTTTAGGTTGTGACTCTAAGTGCATTTCCCTAGAAGAAGTGAAATTATTTTGTTTTTCGAAGCTTTACATAGGAATCAATTAAAGGGGCACAGTCTGTAACTGTATGGTTCTTGGTTGTTACTTTTGTTTCAAGGGGCACAGTATGTGATTCTATGGTTCTTGGTGGTTACTTTTGTTTAAAGGGGCACAGTATGTGATTCTATGGTTCTTGGTGGTTACTGTTGTTTAAAGGGGCACAGTATGTGATTCTATGGTTCTTGGTGGTTACTTTTGTTTAAAGGGGCACAGTATGTGATTCTATGGTTCTTGGTGGTTACTGTTGTTTAAAGGGGCACAGTATGTGATTCTATGGTTCTTGGTGGTTACTTTTGTTTAAAGGGGCACAGTATGTGATTCTATGGTTCTTGGTGGTTACTTTTGTTTAAAGGGGCAGTCTGTGATTCTATGGTTCTTGGTGGTTACTTTTGTTTAAAGGGGCACAGTCTGTGATTCTATGGTACTTGGTGGTTACTTTTGTTTAAAGGGGCACAGTATGTGATTCTATGGTTCTTGGTGGTTACTTTTGTTTAAAGGGGCACAGTCTGTGATTCTATGGTTCTTGGTAGTTACTGTTGTTTCAAGGGGCTCAGTCTGTAACTTTATAGTTCTTGGTGGTTACTGTTGTTTCAAGGGGCACAGTATGTGATTCTATGGTTCTTGGTGGTTACTTTTGTTTAAAGGGACTCAGTCTGTGATTCTATGGTTCTTGGTGGTTACTTTTGTTTCATATTCTGTATTCTAAGACGTGTTAAATCTTGTCTAATCTGGTAGAGCTCTACATGAAATTAAGATATGACAAAAATGACACCCTGACTTAAATTTTTGGTTACCAAAGTATTAGAAAAATACTATTAGTCTTGGTTACCAAGCATCTTCATGTATACTTACCCACTCCTATTATGCTATGTTGATGCTGATTTATTCCTTAATACATTTTTGTTCTTACGTACAATGTGAACTTTGCACTGACTAATACCAAAATAGGACTTGAGTTACAGGCAGTGCCACTTTTAATGAATCTTACTTGATAATCAAAGTGTCTTCTCCTGACAACAAAAAAGAAGTGAAACTATATCTTATAGCTTACTAAGTGTTGACCACCTCACAGTGAAATGTCTACGTGCAAATCGTCATCATTGCAGTATGTCCCAGGGCTTATGTCAAGAACAGAATACGATTTATAGATGTATACTGTCAGCGAGTTTAGTACTTTTCATCCCTCTATTCATCTTGAGATATTGTAATATGCACGCCATCAAAAAGATGAAGAGAACAGTAAATGAATCTGGTTGTAAATAGTTTTTTGGAGGTTATGATCAAAAGCTTGTCCAAAAAACCCCCCAGAAAACACAAACTAATAACATGAAGTTTATGGATCTATATGTCAGTACATTGTAAGGTTAGACAGTTGTTTAAATATCATTAGATATTATAGATGTAATATGAACCACATCTAACAAAATGAAGAGAGAACAGTAAATAACCCTACTTACACATCATTTTCTTTGGAATCCAGGGCTGCTGTCAAAAACAGAATACGATATATATACTAGTATATATATATGTGTAATATCTGTGGGTAGTGGTCTTTGTCCACTTCTCCATCTTCAGATATCGTAACAGAAACCCCATCTAACAAAATGAAGAGAAAACAGTAAATAAATCTAGATAAACCTCACTTGAACTTTAAATTACTTTTCTATGAATTGAGATCTGTAGTTGATAGATTTATTATTTTCTGTTTTAAAAAGTTGATGGGAAAGGTCAATGCAGACAGTTCAGTGACTGTGTCAGATTACAGTGTTTCCATGGTAATTCATATCTGTGGTGATGGTTACTGTTAGTGTACTCTGGTACATTTAGCACATAGGGTAATTGAGTTGAGATGACTCTGAAGGCCATACAGTATACTTTTGACATTCCAAATCTAATAGAGCTCTACTTTGACAGTAACGTGTACTCCTGATAACTCTTCAGCTGTTGTCTTTCCACAATAAAAGGACAATTTTTTATTCTAAGTATGTTTGTCTATGATTGGTCTAAGGATGAAAACAATAAGTTCATCAAAGTTTTGTGTGTCACTAGTATTACTAGTATTGAGGTTAATTATCGGCCTTAGTACAGTAGTTCTCAAAAAATGAACATATAGTACTTGACACTGAATATTGGATACATACACCTCATTTCAGAATTAAAGACATTTTTATATAGCTTACAAGATATGTTACTTGATTTTGAAGTTTTACCTTGACAATCAAGGTCAGGTTTATAACCCTAATACTGTGAGTCAGATACATTTAATTGAGTCTACATATATGTATCTGTATATTAGTAAGATCTTAATTCTTAAATTTTTTAACAAATAGGTTTAGTAATTGTGGTGTGTTGTTGAGAATAGGACTGATGTGTACACTTCTGCCTCTCCACTCTTTATACATACACACGTACATACATGCAAACATAGACATCCACACATATTATACAACTAATACATGCCTATACACTGATATAGCTACCCCTGTCCCCCACACAAACACAGACACAAACACACACTTTACATTTACCTGTAGTTACACAGTGAATTGATTATTGAATGATTGAAGAGTACATGTCAACATGTCAAATATTTTATTTATGCTCCTATAAAAAGGCTGTCCTCGGAATACGATATGCTATTTATAGATTATTAGCTGTGTATGACAGGTCAGACAACTTTGTGTAGATTTGTTGGCCACATACTCTAATCACTCAGCAATGTTTTATAGGTAGTACTCCTTTGTGATGCAATGACATTTCAGTGGTCTACAAAATGAAACTTGATTTCTACATGTTTATGGTGAATTCTTGTCTAAAACATCAAACATATGCAAATATGTCATATGACTTCTATTTGCTGAAAAACTAAAATGAATACAAAAAAATGGCTTGAACTACTTGAAACAGAATTCTCACATTTATTATGTATTGTTTAATAAAACTCAAAAGTGAGAAATTATAACTGAATGATACAGGAGTATAAAGAATAAAAAGTATTTTGCATTTCTCATCTGTTTATATGTCAGCCCTTGTACAATTTAGTTCGATATGAAATGACAAGAACTTGCTCCCAATTTGGTTGAATTTAAAAGCTTCTAGACTGGAAGCCATAATATTATCTACATGATGATATGTCTTTTGCTATCAATGCAATATGGTGTGTTGCTTTGAATTCAGGAATGGAAATAGCTGTAGAATAGAAAACACCATTACTTTCAAACAAAGAATTTCAGGTCACATATATATTTGATCACATAATATGATGGAGTTACATGTTTTAAGATTTGAACTGTATTTTTTCTCTCATAGTCTTGAGATGTTTGAAGTCAATACATTGATGTACAGATTGGTTTGAATACCAGTAGTATAGATGTAAGAATATAGCAGAATGGGAACAAATCAATAAAACTCTCTTTTGACTGAAATCCCATCAATGAGAGAGAAGAAATCTGCTGGTATCATGGTGATTACATTTTGACTATGGCCATAATAGATCTCTATTCAAATTTGTGCTATTCTCGAATAATCATATAATGAACCTAATTTCCCAGTCCTATTACTCAGAATAAGAGACACTATTTAAAATGATATTGTGAGGCTCATATTGTATTCTTAGCCCCCAGGCAATTTACATACAACTCTTAAAGGCTGTATTTGTTTTCTCCAGATCTCCATTCAGCATATCCTGCATGTTCTTCTAGAAACATTACTTCAGAAAGCATGACAGTATCAAAGCTTCGTAGAATTTTTTAACCAGAAAAATTGTACCATGGTATATTTGCTCACCTTAGCTAGCGTGAGTCATTTTTGATGGCATATGATGTTCAAATACAAAATTGTTGCTGATTGGTCATTTACAGCATCAATCTCAGCTTTTGCTGTGCATTGACCAATCACAGTATCTCTAATATCACAGCATAGGTTTCTATGTTGTTCTTATTCAATGTTGTGGAAACCATGCAGCAGTAAAGAACTGCTATGTTAGACACCAGGGAGAGGTAATGTTGTGACCTCGTGATGTTTCTCCCTCGTGTTATATTTCCATATTTGTTATCGGAGTAAGATAAAAATCAGAGAACACCTCATATCATTTGTCATTCTGGCGGTGTATGTTCATTAATTCATAAGGTTCATGTAAAGTTTATAACATAAAGCTTTCAAGTGAGATATGATATGGACTGCTTTTAACTGCCAGTAGATATATGATATTACAAAATATGATGTACAAATCTTCTATGAAAATGATCAAAATTGATATTCAAAAAATAATCGAATCAGTCTGAGCAAGTCTGTATAAAGTTTTTTGGTAATTTCCTGTTTACTTGTCTTGCATATTTCCTTTGTGATATTGGTTTGTATATCAACATCAAAAGTGATATTTAGGCCATAGTCACATGACCTGAAATTGTATTGTCTGATTGGTCAGTGGTCATGTGACCTGATATTTTTCATTTGATTTCTTGAATACAGTCACAAGATAATACATTTCTGAAAATGAGACCAACATTTTAAAAGCAAACTCTTTTTAGTGGTCTTTTCGCCAAATTAGATTTTATCTTCCCCATTTCTAAACATTAAAATGGACATTTGCATGGTTGTAGTGAAGTAACAACAGTCAGAAATATATCACAGAATGAGATATACAACAAGTGGAACTAGTACGCCAAGGAAAATAAATTCTAGGTCAGAGTGGAACATTTTGTTAAACTTCAATACTGAACATGGTAACCATTTCCGCTTCAAATAGTATTCAGTGAACACTTTAGCATTGTTTCAAATATGGCAGAGTGGTTGTTGGTGACACTTGTGCATGATTTTAAACAAGGAGGGGAGCTGATGAGGTCACCAATATGTTACCTCATTACATGTAAAGTTGTACAATACCAATGGAATCACTGTTTAAAACAAAGTTGTTTGAAAAGTGAACAGCAGTCCTACAACAGCTGTTAGTACAACGAATAATACAACATTGGGTCAATGAACGAATAGACAAGAAATTCATCTCTCTGCTGTCTGGGTCTTTACCTTACATGCAAGGTTACGAAAGCTAAGGCTTGACTGCGCCTGTTTGTTTGATACAGTGGATATCACTTTCATGGCTTTTTTCAATATCAATCTAGCTATATGCATGTCCACATATGTTCTCATGAAATTTCATTTCATTTTATTTAAAGTCAAACATTATTATTAGAACCATATTTTACCATATTTGATTCTTAGTATACAATATTGTATATCATTATACCATGCACAAGCCATTTAGAACAAAAAATCTGGAATATATACTGTGTTCTATGTCATGTCTACATCACTGGTTCTGCTGTGTCCGAAATATGAGTCAAAACGTTCAAAATTGCATGCCATTACTTTCCCTGATTTTTCCTTCATATTACTGGTTCTGGTATAACTATGTTATTCCCCAATATTTTTCTTCATTCAGCTGGAAAATACTCGTGACCTAAAGGGTCGTAGTGACAAAGGCTCCTTAGGTCACTTGTATTTTCCTTTGCTGAACAAAAGGAAAATCTTGAGGAATAACATCTAATTGCCACAATAAAGATGTTTGCAAATGAGATGGTCACATATCGGGAGTGTAGGGAAGGTGGATAACCTAACTGAAAGGTGCAATGCCAATATTATTAGGACTGTATATTTTTATTACATATTTGATAAATGTTATTATGATGGCAAATGTATATTGAATTTTGTAATCATGATTTCCATTTGATAAGATTGTGAAATTATGAAAATTATGATATTTATTGCATCTTGTAAAAATCACATTCAAATGAGGTAGTAGTTTTTTTCATGTATTTCTTAAATTTTTTATTAAAGCTTCACTTTTTGCAGAACTATCTCAAATTGTCCTTTCTGAATCAATATGGTATGCATACAGTATATATTGATATTTGATAATAGTATATAATTTGATTAATAAATTCAATACCACTGCATTTAATTCATAAATTTTGAAACCAGTAACATAATATGTAATTGGAATATCGCCACCTGTATTGCCACATTGAATTAAAATTATATGTCAATATTACCATGTGTATTTCAAATTTCAATCTCTAAATACCACTTTGTATTATTGTATTACTATAATATTTATCATTTTAAGTTATACATCAATGATCAGTATAAGTATTGTTAGTATTTCATATATTTTCACTTTATGTTACCATCAAATTCATGTACATTTACTCTGAGAAACAGCAATATAGTCTTCCCTGAATATTCAATTGAAAATATGTCATCTCTGATTTCTCCCATTGTCTGTTTAAAAGTCACCATTATGAGTTAGTTGTGTTTTATGTATGTACATGCATAAAGGATTGCCTGGAGAAATGATAGTCGACAATCAAGGTACTCAGTAGGTATAGAACTGTGGACAGTGTGATTGCAGTCTGCATTTCCCTGAAACCCTGTAGATGTGTAACTGTGTGGACAGTCAGTGTAATTGCAGTCTCTGCCGTTCCCTGAATCCATTTAGATGCAACTCTGTGGACAGCATGATTGCAGTTTTTGCAGTTCCATGAAACCATTTAGAATAGATGTAACTGTGTGGACAGTGTGATGGCAGTTTTTGCAGTTCCATGAATCCATTTAGATGTAACTATGTAGACAGTGTGATGGCAGTTTTTGCAGTTCCATGAATCCATTTAGATGTAACTATGTAGACAGTGTGATTGCAGTCTTTGCAGTTCCATGAATCCATTTAGATGTAACTATGGGACAGTGTGATTGCAGTTTCTGCAGTTCCATGAATCCATTTAGATGTAACTATGGGACAGTGTGATGGCAGTTTCTGCAGTTCCATGATTCCATTTAGATGTAACCCTTTGGACTGTATTATGATGCATTGACATGTTTTTGAAGCCGTACAAACTGATTAAAATGTGTAGCTATTCTGACAAACCAGTCACTTTTTCTACTCGTAAGAGGGAGTGTTTTCTGAGTTTGTCACAGGCGTGGTACAATTGTAATTGCATGGTGAAGAGTACCATATGTGAATCTCTGTCATGATCAAGGACATGGAGTTCCTATTTTGACATATCAATCTATTTAGTTGTAATTTCATTTCACTTATATATACATTGGAAAGTCACTAAGGTACAGAACTGGTCAGAGTCAAGCTGTTTTTGGATTCATCTACTGGTATATTAAAATTGCATAAATGTATAAAAAATATATTTAAAAAATCTTAGAATAGTCACTGTGTGAATTATTCCATTTATGGGCATGGATACTGGAATAACCAAATCAATTTATCTTATATTTGTAATATTACAAGTGTATAAAATAATAAAGGAAATCATTAAAGTGAAAGAGCTGCTAAAAATAGATATGCAATGTAAAAAATTATCTGAATTTGTTTTTTATAACTGCCAGCATAAAAAAACACAGCCACAAAGAATTATGATAAAATTTACAAGCACATAAACAAAGTGCATTTTATTGAAGACAATAACTTTTAAAAATAGAGTAATGAGAATGAAAAATATATAGAATAACACATGGCTACCTTTAAAAGGCATTATCAGATAAGAATTAAAATTTGGAAGAAAAAAACAATTGCCTGGTAGAGCTTCAGAAAAAGTGGTTCTTCAACAAAAGAATTGTTGTATTTTACAATTTATATGGTTTCATTGTTATGATTGGTTTAATCTAAGACCAAGGGAGTCATATATTGGGCTTTAAGAATAACAATAAAAATCTCAAAACCGTTTCAAAGATCATCTTCAATTTAGGTGAAAATTTGAGCTTTGCATTGATATTCTCACTGAAATTGAAATGTTTTTCCCTTTGTTTACACAATGACTGACAGTCATTGAAATTGGACAAATGGCAGATCAAAAAATGATGGTATTAGAGAAAGAGGGAAAAATGAATGAACGGTTTGACTGTATGCCACCAGTATGCAGGATATTGCTTTGTCATATACTGCACAGATGTTGGTATATTACTTATAAATTCAAGTCAGGAAAATGAGAAGAAACCTAAGAGATCAAACAGACCAGAATACAACAAACAGAGTATTGAGACTAAATCAAACATATCAAACTACAAAGAAAAGCTGAAAAGGGTTCTTGAGAAACATGTCAAGCTACCGCTGATAGACCTGATGTATACACTATAATGCGCACCACTGAGCTCTATTTACCATGTGTGTGTAATCGCTGTTTTTACTTTGCAATATCATGTAGAGAAAAATAAATAGAAAAAGTAGGACTAAACGTGAAATATCAAACAAACCTGAAAAGAAATAGTCCCTTTTAACACTAAACATACATGTGTCTCATCTGAAATGACTATTTTTAGTTTATTCAGTGACCCAAAGATTTCTATAGGACCTGGATTCTGAATGCAGTGTAAGATATTACCTCAATATAGAAGTGAAAAAATAGACATTTTGCCACCAAAATGTACAAAATTTGAGATATACAAAAATGTATTTTCGACAAAAACTATACAAAATAGGCTGTAGAATAAATTTCTAAGCGAATAATGGTTTAAAATTATCAAAATTTATGATTTTGCTCTTAAAATTTGTTCGTTCCTCAGAATTTCTTGCAAAGTAGATTTTCAATGTTATATATGAATGATTGTCATAGACTACATAGAATTAATTTATACAAGAATAAGGTTTTAAAATTATCAAAATTTTTGGTTTTCTCATAAAAATTGTCTGTTCTTCACAATTTATTGAAAGGTAATTTTCGAAATATTGTAATACTGATGATTGTTGTAGGCTTGGGAATCAGTTTGTACAAGAATAAGATTTTAGAATTGTCAAAAATTTTAGAGTTTCTCTCAAACTTGTCCCTGATAGTCATCAGAATTATTCAGTCTCAAAAAGGTTAATCCCCGTGCCAGAGTGTGGTTAAGTTTGGTGTTGTGACCGTAAGTAGACTGTAAGACTTGAATCCTCACTACAAGCCTTGTCTGTAAATCAGAATACAATCTTTAAATGCTGCAAGTGATGATTTGTCCTTGGAGCCAAGATCCTACCTCTGATGATGGTGTTCCCTCCAGGCCAATAAATTGTCTCTTCTCTGACAGTCCTTACACTCCTAAATGAGCATTTCACTTGTAATGGCTTTGTACTGGCTAATACATACTCTGAGATCAGCATGAATTTCCAAATTTGAATTCCTCATCCATATTTTTCACAGAAATTCTCTGTATTAAAGGAGGGCAAATCTGCGAGATCAACATAAATTCCTAATTTTGTTAATTTTGTATCTTATTTTAAACTCAAAAGAATCAGCATAAATTTCTAAATTTGAATTCTGAACTTCTATAGATATTTTTCAGTCAAACTCTCTCCAAAGGAGGATATGTCATTAGATCAATATTAAATCCTGACTTTTAAATTTCATTTTACATTCTAAGAGCTGCATGAATCCCAGTGCCATGGGGAAACTCGCTCGAAAAGTGTAAGTCATTTAGATGATCATGCATGTGTATTTCTCATTTTGAATTTCACTTCCTTATTTTCAGTGAAACTCTTTCCTAGAGAAAACAAGAACATGTACTTCCACCAACATTTGGTGGTATCACTCAGGATTAATTTGAGGCAGCTGCAGATTTACACAGGATGAACTGTGAAAGGTCTAAACAGCTGATAACGAATGACTTATAGAGGGGTTAACATTAATTTATCATTTAGTGGTTGTAAAATGCTAAAATCAGACTGCATATTTCTACTAAAGTGAGTTATTGTGTTCAAAAAATGAATCCATATAAGCCATGCTGTGGCATGTAAAAGAAAGATAATGTCATCTCTCGGTGAAAGATTACACACCTATGAAGGATGAATCCAATTCCTCAGATAGATAAAGTTAACAGTTATCACACACATATACAAAATAGGCAGATAACTTTTCTCATTTATTTACATTTTTATAGCTTTATGCTGCAAATAAGGCTTTCTTTCAAATCACATATGTGATAAGTATAAATTGCAGGTAGTGGAATACAAGTACGTCGTGATTTTGTAATTTTTACTAAAATTTGACAAAATGTTTCACAATACTCAACACCACACTACTACTAGGACAACTCCCCATATCCAGCAACATGCATCTTTTTGTATCAAAAATGTTTCATCCATGCATTTATTCACTTTTAGTTTAAAGTCTTTGATGAAATGAGGTGTCTGTCTGGCATTATTACAAGTTCAAGCCAATTTTATTCAGTTCATGTTTTTGTGAGGATGCCATATATTGTAAGGTGTTACATCAATCTTGTCAATGCCCACACAGTGTTGTAAATGTACAGTTCTTGTATGACACTATTAACATATCCATTACTTCATCTGTAATTAAATCTGTTCATATTTCTCCTGCTTAAACATCAACACTATTCACATTCTAAGTATTATGTGTGTCCTCACCAGTTGATGTACATCAGTTTTGTGTATTATATCGCATTAAAACTTTTGTTCTAAACACAAACTTGAAAATTGTTACCTGAAATTTTCGACTGCACATTTCAGTATCTGTCAATAGATTGACCCACTAACATCCAGGCACCTATGACATGTTATTTGGCGTTATAGGTGTCTGTAGAGGGGGGGGGGGGGGGGGTCATGTGTTCTTATTAATCCATCAGGCTGTCACAAAGTATGCAGTTGAAAATTCAAGGCACAATTTTCAAATTTGTGTTTGGAACAAAAGTTTAATTTGATACAATGATTTACCAACACAGATGAATTTTCATTTGAAGACTACTTTGAAATTGTGGATTATTTCACCATCAGTGTTATTCATGAGAGTATTCTGTGTGTCCTCACCAGCTGATGTCTGATGTAGCTAAGTGTATTATTTCAACAGCAGGTGGTCTTCAAGCAGGTGCTCTTTGTATGTAGTTTTACTGACATTTTCCTCAAATTACAAGAGAATCTTTCAAACAGAATTTAATGCTTTCACTTCAAAAGATTGTTGTACAGCGTGTTACATATTGAAATACATAATATTTTATGTAAGTGAATCTTTAGATGAAAGCACACACATGTACTACTCAATAAATTAGTTGATGGGTTTTTTCTGCTATCCAAACTCATAAATGAAAGCACTTTTAATAATCAATTCAGTCTTAAATATTTTTTAAAGTGTCAAAATGACAAGTTCTGATTAATACGATGTAAACAGTTATTTGAGACCAACCAGGACCGAGGAACAATTTTATGCAAATCATGTAGGGGGAAATGACCAATCAGAATGAGGTCAATATCATTTAAATCATCTTGGGTCAGAGGTGAACATTCATGCAAATCATCAGAGGACAGAGATGACATCATCTCATTTGGGAGAATGGCTTGCTGTATGCATGTATCTGAAATTATCATAGGGCTGCAAATTACACGTAGCTATTGTGAATATTGTATTGTATTTATCTGTTGTAGTTATTAAATGAGTACAAAAATGACTGTAAATGTCTGACCAGATTTCCCATCAATTGAAGTACGCTTTATCAGGGACTTCGAAATACAAATACCTGCAACATTGATGAAAAACACTGCAGCATGGGCTCATACAACAATTCAAACACTTGGCATTTAAGATGAGAGTTTACACCTGCATGTATACACATAGGTATATGAATATAAATATATATATGTTAAATTTGGGGGGTTTTTGGAGATAGACTTTTGAAAATGTGCTTCATACATGGTTTGTTTTTAAAAAAGTATGACCAAAATAAAATGGTCAAATTGCTTGAGTTCACATATCAGTAAAATAAACATGTTGAGAAAGAAAAAAAACACAGAAAAAAAGTTGATCAAATAGAACAAGTTGTGACATCTATGATTGACTTAGATTTTAGATAAAAGCTTTGAATGCAGTACTTATGCATTATAGATTGACAGAGTGACCTTTTACAACGAATACATCAACCTGTATCGCAAAGATAATTATACCTGTAATGACAAAATTTATGTTCCAAATAATTTATATGTACTATTTACGCCTTCCCAGTTCCACCCACCAACGATGCAAAATATATAGAAATCAATGATGTAGGCGAATTTCAGAAAATGTCTTCACTTAGTAAAAAGATGGATTCTTGCTATGGTAGATAATGAATATATGGTTTTATGGTTATTTTTATTGGGTGGGGGAGGAGAGGGGGTGGGGCATGTTTAGTGGGGAGGAAGCAAGACATTATCAAAACTCAACCTCAAGGAACCATTGAAGCATCTGAGTTTTATTGATTTATAATTTTATTTCCCCTATTGTTAAAGTCAAGAAAAGATATAATATTCTGGATTGTTGGATATAAAACCTATGGCCTACGGCAACACACTGTAAAACTCATTATTATAGCTTTCAATCATTTAATCATTGGCATTAGTCTTGCTAGTTTGCTTTCCAAATGACAGCCAGGGGCAATCTACAACTGGTAGGTCATCCATATACAACTGACAAACTGCTTTCTCTTCTGTCCTACACTGCAGCTGCTCTCAGTCAGAGGGGTGACAAATGAAGGAGAATAATCAGCTTTGTTACGGCCATTCTTATTAGTCAATAATTCACTGTGATCTCTGCTTGACATTTTCTGAACCAGTCAGAGATCTCGTTAAAGAATAAGTGAGATTAGTCTGAGTAATTGTACTCCAAAATTATTAGAAGAAGGAGAGGAGATTTCAATCCACAATTTAGAGATGTGACAATTCTTAGTGTAATAACAACATGATTTTAAGGGGAAAAAAGGATTTGGATTGACAGTGTCATGAAATTATCTTTGAAAAATACCCTTTTTTTTTCCATTTTTGAATTTGTGATAAAAGTTCATGACTTCAAATAATTGTTTAAGTTTCATGCAATATTTCCTTTTGTTTGGAAACTGTACAAAGTATTAAATGACTGCTTTATGATGAACACCACACCTCTAGGTTGTGCGACAATAAATAAAATAATTTTGTGATTCTAACTTTAAAAAGTGAATAATCAATATGAATCATAGAGAGGATGAATCCCAGTGCCATATAGGGAAACTCTCTCTAATAGTATAAATCTTTAAGATTTTCTCGTTTTGAATTTCACTTCCCTATTTTAGACAACAACAACAAATTGAAATATCAGGTATAAACATAGTCAGATATCAAAGATAAACACAATGTTCATTTTGTATATATTTCCCATTTGGGATTTTCAAACAGACTTGTTTCATATAAATCACTGGTTGTGTCTTTAAAGCCCAATGTGTGAATCCCACAGTTTTGAATTACAGACTTAGTAATAGTCTTTATCAAGACGTGTCTGTTTGAAAATCCCTAGATGAAGTAGAGAACTGAATTAATTTAAATATATTGATCATGAAAGTGTTTTAAATAGGTGTTAGTTAGTACTGACTTACAGTATATACATCTATTTATGTCAAATTGTACAGGTGTGATACTCAGGGCAGCCATTTTAATTCTATGTTTCTTAATAATGCCCTCCTTTATATTTCTTTAATCTGGCAAAGTGATAATTTAGGTACAGTAAGAGGGACAGTAGATACAACATGTAAATAGCTCATCCAGTTGGCCTGTCTTCAGTATTTGTAATTCAGCTATATATATATAATGTATGTTTCTCAGTCTATGATAGCCAAGGCTCTGTTTCTAGAGTTGAGTTAAATATACATGATGTCCTGCAGCAATTTATGATAATTTTGGGATAATTAAATTATTGCATGGTGAAAGGAATTTGAAATGGTTCTGAGAATTATAACTTGATGTGAATGGAATTAAGCTCATATTGGAAACTTTATTTAATGATAAAACTATAGCGGTTAAAGGTCGTACAAAAAAGTGAGATTCAATTGAAATGTGTAGGATTGTTTGTTTATCTCAATACTCTCACGCTAATTGTCAAAAATTACTGGTTTATCTACTTTGATTGTTGTGGTCACAGTAATACTCACATTGCAGTGCCTGGTCTGAATTTAAGTTAACACACTTCACTTCACTGTAATGTTTCAGAATTTAGCATATATCACCTTCACTTATGGTCAGAACTCAGCGTATTACGCTTTTACTAACTAATGGTCAGAATTTAGCTTATAACACTTTCACTGTAGTGTTCAGAATTTAGCATATGATACTTTCACTGTTATGGTCAGAATTTAGCCTATAACATATAGTTTAATGTAGTGTTGTTTTATAATATAATTTTCTTTTCACCATTTCCCATTCATTCTTAAAAATTGCTGTATTTTAATTCACATAGTACTTTAACACTTTTCCTTTCCATTGCTGTTGTCTTCAGACTTTCCACACAAAATTTTCCCTCTTATCACAACAAATTCTTTACAAATCTCTGTGAGTCATTGTCAAAATTTTCCTTGTCGTGACTACAGTCCCTCCATCATACACAGAGAGCTGTGTTGTGTGACCAAGTAACAAATGCCCTTTTGTGATTATAGTGCCTACAGCTTTGGGAAACTAAGAATTGGTCCAACTGCATGGAAGGATAGTTTATTGTGAGAATTGGTCCAACTGCATGGAAGGATAGTTTATTATACAGTTTAAAACCGTGGAATATTCATTGACTAGAGTTCAGTTGGCTCATTAGTATTCTAAGCATGTATTCCTATTGTGTACATCACGATCCTATTGAGGGAGGTAGCTTGTTAGTTGTAGGCTGACTTGAGTCCCTTTTTTCGCCCTTGCCTCTCAGTTGAAATGAACTTGTTTGAAGATCAAAACTACTCTAGCCATAGAACATACAAATTCTATTGTTTGTAGTACCTCTTTTCATGTTCTATTGTATGTCATCTTGGTTTTTAAAAAGAAAGCCTATAGTAAGTAGAAAATATCTGTCTTTGTGTTTTTTCCAATTATTTGTATATTTTGACGTTTGTTTAATAGATTAGCATTATTTTTTTTGTTCTATGCTGACCATACATCTGTCTAGAAGCCCACAAAACAGATGACACACTAAACAAAAACATGTAATTTGTTATGAAATGCATACATTTAGGTATAGAAAATAACATGCATTCTAAAGCAATGTAACAGGGGCACTGAGCCCTCTTGTAATTTCTGAGAGTCCACTTAATAGTGAAATGAAAACTATATTTCAAATCATTCCAGACTGTCAACTTTGTATCCAAATACATGTAGTCACTGAAGTTCAGATGCAATATGTATGAATGAATGAATGAATGAATGAATGAATCTTTATTTACCTACTAATAACATAGCAGCCATCATGTGTTCAATGTGCTTGTATGTACATTTCAGAATAGTTGGAGAAAAGCTAGAAAATAGTCATATTATAATTGAGACTAGCCACTCAGATACTTAGACATTTATCAATTAACAGCTGCTCTTCTTGTAAAGAAAAAAAAGTAATATTGAGGGAAACTACAAAAAATATGATGAACTGAACAATCCAAAAATAAAATGAAATTTATCATCAAGTGAACCTAAATTACATCTTTTACAAAATCTTAAATCAAAAGAAACCTTTGGAAATTTTCTCTGTATTAATTGAATGTTGTGTGATCTAAGACGGTGTATAGAAAAAAGTCAGTAGTTTTGAGTTGAATAAATGTAAGTGTATTCTCCAGAGAGTAAGGTACACTCAGTGCACCAAGATGAAACATGTAGAAGACAAGTACAACACTCATGTATGCAAATGGGACTGATCAAATCAGATATTTGACGCCATAATGATATTTTAATGCTCTTTCAATACAAAAGTAGGTTTTCAGATTATCACAATGAATGCAGTATTCTGAAAATGGGACTTGGGGAAATGAAAATCAACCGTTCAATTACTGACAAAAGTGAATTCCTTCACAGAACTCTTCCTGCTGCCTAGCAACATATCATCTTGATTATCGTTTATCCACCTGATGTCAAGTTGTTTTCTGTATCACCATGGGAATTGACTAATCCTGATGGCTAATTACTGTCAAGCCATGCTCTATAAAGTGTTACTGATGCAAAATAAAATTAGTTCATTCAGGCGAATAACTTTGACCCCAAGATTCTATGTTTGCTAACTCTTATACACTTAAATGTTCAATCATTTTATTCTGGGTAGTTTACAGTAGGTTAAGTATGAGGTTCTTTCTTCATTGTTGAAGAATGGCAGTTCAGATAACGTGTTATCTAAAACTGAGTAATGAAAAATGACCACTTTGCATGTTAGAATAGTAATCTGACCTCAGTAAAAATGATTGTAACATATCTGTATACAGTACTTTCTCTCGTTATGGCCATAAAACAGAAGCTGTGTTTTCCATGGCAACTTTGGTAATTTGGTCCTTGTTTTAACTGTTGTTTCATATTGCTATATCCTTGTGTTATTCAAACTAAAAACATATGGACTATGGCAATGAGTAACAGCAGTAATGTACAATACATTTATAAAGATGGTAATATGAGATCAATTTGGGTACCAATACATGAAATAAAAAGCAACCACTCTGTCAATCCAATCCCCTTTTTGTATGTTTGACCACGTCTATTCCACTATGTCATCTTAGATTTGCTTCTTGATTAGTGTATATTATGTATAAATTGTACATCGATGATAAAGTCAAAATGGAAAAAAAAAATGTCTCGGTTACAGACTGTCACTTTACTGCAATGATTTCTCCTTGCTTCATAGAAGACAAAATTGTTATCACTGTGACAGCCTTTCTCAGTGTCCGTCAGGTATGTCCTCCCTAATTTTAATAATGAATGTACAATGATGACAAAGAAGGAAGAGGAGTCATTTGTGAGTATAAATTCCCACTCACATAAGGTCAGGTTAGATTTGAGAAACATTTTTTCACGATTCATACATACGCAATGCAAATTTATAAGACACATTTCTGTCCAGTTGATCAGTACACTAAGTCATTGAGTAGAGATTTAATGAAAAAAATCTATTTGTAACTTATTAATTTTACATGAGACTTATTACGCTGTTGAGAAAAGAACTGTTTTTGATAACATTTCTACAAATTTTGCATATATTCTGTTCTTTTACTCCATAATTATTATCTGACCACCCACTTCAGAGTAGAAAGTGTGAAATTACATAAGTATAATGTTTTAAAAGCATAGTACTTTAGTCATTTATACAGTGTAAGCCCTAACATATTTGCATTTCTTGACTCTAGTGACTTGTACATGTTTGTATGGTAATTTATTGTCCATCTATGCATGTGTCATCATTTGTGTGTGATGACCATCCCCAGGGAAGTCAGGCCTGTGTTGTCAGTCAGATACACTTGAAAGCACACACATATATTATATACGATGAGGACAGGTTCTTACAGAGGTATTAGTGTCAGATTCAGAAAACTCTGAAATAAAATCATCTCTACATTACTAAAATCATTTTGAGGGCAGAGTTTTGAAAAATTGCTTGTGGGGAAATTCAAGATATTTTTTTACATTCCTTTGTGGTCAAGATATAGGAATTGGTGTTCATATGAAATGAGATGGGCTGCATATTATTGAGAGCAGTTCAACACTGCAATGGGATTGGAAAGGAAACCGTAACTAAGGAAATTTTAATTATGTTTTAGTGTTTTGTCTATTTTCTCCTCAAATAATATTTGAATTGTTTTTTGAGATGGACATATGTTGGACTGAGATTAGAAAGAGAATGTGACACCAAGAAATCATGATCTTAGTAGATAAGAAAGAAAACTGAATGAATATGGGTCTCCAACGGTAAAAACCACCCAGGTTCCCCTGGATTTCTATGTGGGGGTTCCCTTGGTGATCACCCAAGTTCCTCTGACTTCCTACATGGGTCTCCAACAATAAAACCACCATGGTTTCCCTGGCTTTCCTACATGGGTCGCCAACAGTAAAAATACCTAGGTTCCCCTGGCTTTTCTCCAAGAGTCCCCAAGGATAAAATCCACCCGAGGAACTCATCCGCATATCTGGCTGTATACAGGGGTTCTTGAGGTAAAAAACAAAAATAAATGAAAGCCAGGGAACTTCCCCTTGCTATCTAAAATCTAAAAAAAGGTTCCCCTTTAAACTTTGGTGTCAAAAATCTTACACGGGAAAACCCATAAAATGATACTGATAGGTTTCAGGCTAACCTCAGCCTGTGTATAACATATATTGTATACATGTACTTGTAAAGAGTTGACAGTTGTGCGAGCAGTGTCATATTATATATCATAATTATATGTCATACCAGACTTTCTACACTAAAATAAATCAATATACTATATTCATACAGTAATATCAATTGAATGGTTTATATAGTTTCAAGTGGTACCATATATTGGCAGTAGATAATTCTAGCCTGGGTTGCAGAAAAACGTGAAGGTCTCAGGTCAGAAGATGACATTAGTCGTCCAACATTTGTCTGTGAGAATTGAGGATGGTTCTCTGTTCTACTTTCATCAACATTTGTCAGTATTAAGCAAGCGTGGTCTTAGCAAATGATATACATGTATTTGGAAGTAATAAAAATGGTCACCATGTATTTGCTTTTTTCAGTGAAGTCTTCATGATAGTGTTTTTGCAAATGCTATTCGGGTAGCAATGATATACTATGTGTTTTGAAGACCAGATCTGGACATGCTTTGCACAGTTTCCAAACTGTTCAGATTTCAAATTAGTCCATTAAGTTCTTCTGCTGTAACCTACAGGTTTTTGTTACAGACAGGATAAAAGCGTAAAACTGTTTTGTTTTTTGTACGGTTTCCCTATAGATTACACCATAATCTTGGGTTGAAACTCTGATTACATGTAAATGTGTTTGAAATACTGTTCTTTGTGTAAACATAAACATATCACAGATTATGTTTATGAAATCTTGGCTCACTCTTAAAAAACTTAGGAAAACAAACTAAATACCAAAATTTGTGGTCAAGATGATATTTGTGATTTGTGAAACTTTATCTTGTTTTAGACATGTAGAAACACTTTGCAATACTATCAGTATATTACTAATGATGTTTACAAAAAAAAAAAAATGATAATAAAAAATTTTTGATCAAAATAATTCAGGAAGCTTTTCCTAAGAAACTACATTTCTGAATTGTAGTGCATCTTCCTGTCAGATAAAAAAAATTGTCACGGAAATTTTTGGTCAAAGTGATATTTATGAAGCCTTTTCTGGCCACCTACATATCTGTACTGTAGTGCATATCTTTGTGACTATCTTACTGCTAAATTTACAGATATAATAAAAAAAATTACTGCTGAAAATTTTTGTCAAAATATTTGATGATTTTTTTCTAGTTGCCTATATTCAGACATTGTAATATTATATCTCAGCAAGTACACAGTCTAGTTGTTGTTATACAAATACAAGTACAAAAAACATAACGAATGCTGTGTGCATTTGAACATTAATCTCAAACATTGAGCACTGTCTTAAAACAATGTCTTAAAACAAGTGATAAAATTCATAGGACGTAGACAGTGGTTTCCAGACAGCTCAAGGCGGGATTAACCTTTGACCTCAAGTGGCATGTAGTATTTCCATTATAACCTGGTAAAGAGGTAGACGACAGAGCCATAAGGAGATTATATCCATGGAATACAAATTACTCACTCACTGTGAAAAAAATAGCTTTGATGTGTGGCCAATTGTCGCTACTATACTTCTAGCTTTTATTTATAACATTGCTGGTTTTTGTAAAAAAAAATTATAAATCTTGTAATTTTCAGAAATTTTTATTTAGATTTAAAGTTTTTAAAAAAATTTTGTTCAAATTTATGTAGAGTATCTGAAGAGTTCAAAAAATTGTGCAATATTACTTAGAATTATTTTTTCAACGTAAAATTTGAGGAATTACATTAGACATATATTTGATAGGAAGGGAAAACATTCTCAAATTTGGTATGTGAAGTGATACCTTATTAAAAGCTCCCCACTGTGTGATAAAAACAAAACCATATTGATTATGCAGGCTATAATATTTGTCTTTTGGGGCAGTTTTGTTTCATATTCTGTTGGATGACTTTCTCACTTGTGATCCCATCAAATCACATTAGTTGGTCTTTTATATTTTGAAATCAGAATATTTTACCATAAATCAATACCATAATTGAGCTATAATATGAATTCGTAGTTCCAACTAGGAGTACTAGCTGTTAACATTGAAGGCTGAGTTCATCTAACTTGTAGTATTTTTAAAGTATTGTGTGTATTGTTTTTCTGTTAAATTTCTTTGTAGCATGTAATTTTGTAAAAAGTAAATTTTAAATGCATTTTGCATAGCCCATAGCTGTTCTGAAAACATCTTACTTATTTTGTCAAAAAAATTGAATTTTGGTCTGTATGTGAAATAGAATGGTACATGGTTGTATATAAGATAATGCTATAGTTGAAATATGTTTTAGTTCAACTTGCTAACCTGTTCAGCTGATGGTAGAATGGGAATTTATTTGCAGGATAAAATATTTTGTTGTGTTCACAAGAAATAACACCCCGTACATTATACTATTTGTCTTTTCAAGAAGAACTGTAAGTTTGAAATACTAAATAACCATATGTTACTAAATTACTATCTAGACCTAAATATTCCAAAGTACTCAGAACTATAGCTCATTAAATTCATTTGGGTGAACATTCACTCTTATAGCATGTTGTACTTGTAGCATATGTTGTACTGTGCTGTACTGTATTGAATTTGCTCTGTTCTGTAGGTTGTGCTGCAGTGTACATGTATAGTACAATGCAGTTTATTGTATCATATACCCAGTGTAGTGGAATGGAAATATCACCTGAATCACACAACCACGTACATTGACAGTGAAATGTTTTGGGGTTTTTTGCAAAACGTAAAAACAGTTAATAAATTAACCAAGTTAAATCACTGTGCGAATGGATATCGATAAGTGCGCCACTTACCATATTTGGGCAAAATGTGCTGGGGCGATATACAGAAAATTATTACCCGGATTCAATGCATGTGCTTTCCATTGCATTGCTTTGGAAGTGATACTGGGTATATGATAACATCCAAAAGTTGAGATTTATTGATATTCCCTGGTATCATCATCACCTGTTATAATCAACATCTAAACTCTCCATCATGTTGGAGCTAAAAATCTAGCAATAGCGGAACTAAATTAAAACTATTATAATTCTTTCTTTGTTCAAAAAAATATGAGTGTATAAGCAAATATTATGAAATGATATGTACTTGTCTAACTTTGATATTATAATTACCTGACATCTGATAGGCTATGTCAGCCATCTTTTAATTGTTATATACTCTCTAATAGAAGGTCATCGTAATCATAAATATGAATATATTGATCAATTTTGTATGAAGCATGTCATTTATGAATAATCTTTGTAAGACGAGCCAAGGTCGTCACAATATAGATTATCCATACATTACGATAGGTTTATTTCCATGAAGTCAATATAGCATATATACTGTACTATATGGTTGCTAACGTTCTGTTCTGTTGGCTAGCTTATTCTACCCTCTGGCAAGAAATTATATGGCTGCTTGGATTGTAATTAAAAATTCCACGGAATGTAAACATTTGGAGAAGTCTCCATATTTATGACTGACATGGGAACATCATCAAATGTGGGTGGTTTAATGGTTGTCAGTGCATAATGACAAGTGATGACAAAAGCAGCTTACTGACCCCTTAGGCTGATGAAAAAAACCTTACTCATTGATTGACTGGAAGGTTCCGTTTAAATCATATTTATGAGGTCAAAATTTGTTATTTATTTTGTATTGTTTTTCTTTTGAAGGAAAGGATAGTTGTTGAATAATTTAACAACGTTAAAAATGACTCTCAAGTCAGCTGATAAATTATTTGATTTCTTCATTTGCAAATTTGTTGTGCTTTTGTCGTAAACTATACAAAATGGGATACAGTACAGCTCAATAATCCCATATTGATTTCTTAGCCCAATGTAAATCTGATGCTAATACTGGGTTAAACCTGGTCTGAGCATAGGGATGTTGGCATTGCTGCTAGAGCACATACTGCAAAAATATTAATGCCAGTCCAGTTTTGACACTGAGCTAACCCCATGCTTATCCCTGTTGGATGGAGGTTTTCTTGAACAGTGCCAATTATATGGAACAACTGTAAATAAATGAATACAAACATATCTATCTACCTACCTACCTACATCTACCTACCTACCTACCTACCTACCTACCTACCTACCTACCTACCTACCTACCTACATACATACATACATACATACATACATACATACATACATACATACATACATACATACATACATACATACGCATACATACATACATACATACATACCTACCTACCTACCTACATACATACATACATACATACACACACACACACACACACATACATACACACATACACACATACACACATACACACATACATACATACATACATACATACATACATACATACATACATACATACATACATACATACACACATACACACATACACATATATACATACAATATACATGCAGACACATATATACATATTGTACATGCATAATTAACAAGATCATTTAATTCTAATGGTATGTGTCCTAAGGGATGACCTTGCATACATTATCCATTGTTCCTTCATTACATTTGTTGGCAGAGACATCATCATTAGTAACCTTGAAGTTGTATGTAGTCACGTAATGACTACAGTTATAAAAAGCATGCATTCACATCATGTCACTGTGTATTAAGACCTTCAAAACTTAGGACGCCATCACAATTTACATTAACATAGCCAATCAACCTTGTAAAATATTCCATCAAAACATACTACAGGAAAATGGACACGAGTTTGAAAATCTAGCAGTGAATTTACATAGCAGTTTCTGAAAGACAAAGAAAATTTGAAATAGATTAGGCATATTGAGGAATGCGTTAGCTGAGAATGAATTTGAATCTCAATAGTGTGAGAGTAAAGTTGTAATATTTGATAAAGTCAGTCTTGTCTGTGTATGTTTTATGTTGTATTTGTGAACTAGACTAAGAAGTAAAGTTCGTTAACGTTGTCACCCTAAAAGTAAAGGTTTTGGAAAAGTAACAAATTCAATAAAATGGTTTTGTGATAATTATCTTATTTCTATTTGCCTTTTCTTTTATAGTTCTATTTGAGTTGCCATGACCTGTTTATGTATTTATTCCTAAGCAAGGAATAGCTATTTATTTATTAATTTTTTTTTATTTGATTAACATTTTGCAGTGAGTTTGACGATGAAGAAACATCACAGGGTGCTACTACTACAAAATATGCCAAGTAAGTCAACCAATGAAATGCTTTTGACTTCAGTTTGCCCTCTGTTGTCAATGTAAGACTTGGTTTTATTGGCTAGTAGTGGTTTACTTTTAGTTTCAAATGTGCTTTGAGTTGATATTGATTCCCTGTTTTTGTTTGTTTGTTTGTTTGTTTGTTTGATTAGGTGCTTTGTAGTCCCTCCAAACCTAAAGGCATAATCAGTAGAACTTCTTAACTTAATAATGTGTTAAACAAATCTTTCTCAATAAACCAAATAATTTAATGGTCTCTGTCTTGTAATACTTCACGTTTACATGATACAGTAGGAGTGTGTGTGTGTGCTGTGTTGTGTGTGTGTGTGTGTGTGTGTGTGTGTGCTGTGTGTATATGTGCTATGTGTTTGTTGTGTGTGTGTGTGCTGTGTTGTGTGTGTGTGTGTGTGTGTGCTGTGTGTATATGTGCTATGTGTGTGTGTGTGTGTGTGCTGTGTTGTGTGTGTGTGTGTGTGTGCTGTGTGTATATGTGCTATGTGTGTGTGTGTGTGTGTGTGTGTGTGTGCTGTGTTGTGTGTGTGTGTGTGTGTGCTGTGTGTATATGTGCTATGTGTTTGTTGTGTGCTGTGTGTGCGTAATATAAACCTAAAACCTCTACTGTGTCTCTATTGTCTTTCCTATCTATCTATCTGTCTGTCTGTCTGTCTGTCTCTGTCTGTCTGTCTGTCTGTCTGTCTGTCTGTCTGTCTGTGCATCTATCTGTGTGTCTGAATGAGTGTATAAGTGTATGTGTATGTATATGTGTCTGTCTGTCTGTCTGTCTGTCTGTCTGTCTGTCTGTCTGTCTGTCTGTCTGTCTGTCTCTGTCTGTCTGTCTGCATCTGTGTCAGAGTGAGTTAGTATGTGTATATGTGTATGTATGTATGTATGTATGTATGTATGTATGTATGTATGTATGTATGTATGTATGTATGTATGTATGTATGCATGCATGCATGCATGCATGTATGTATGTATGTATGTATGTATGTATGTATGTATGCATGCATGTATGTATATATGTCTCTGTCTCTGTCTCTGTCTCTGTCTCTGTCTCTGTCTCTTTGTGTGTATGTGTCTGTGTGTCTTTCTGTTTTAATGTTTTAGGAATAATACAGACAAATTAACCATTTTAAACTTGGTAAGTTGTAAATGTAAATAGAAATAAAATAGTATCCATTGACATTTAACTAAGAATACTTTAAGCCTAAATAGTCAAAAAAAGATTATTCAGTTAGTTAAACAATTACTGTCTCTAGATGACCTAAAATCCAGTTATTTCTATCCTGTGTGTTATCATTTCACCCAAAGGTATAAATATTTAAAACGGATGGTATTGTTTTCATTAAAAAACCCTTTCCTACACCTGTTTAGTTTTTGCTTCTGCTTTTGCTTTGCTACACACTTTTCTGTTTGTATTTTCTTTTGATTCTTCTTTAAACTTGGATGCAGGAACGATGAAGAGAGTAGACATGACGATAAGGAACGCTTTGCCAGGTAAGGCTGGCTAAGTGGGTCCTGTCTTTGCTTGTCCCCCTAACACGCTGATTAAAAATCTCTACTGTGTTTCTATTGTCTTTCCTTGTTACCTTGTCATTTATGTTGACAATAAACATTAGTGCTATAATGTAGCTGTACTAATCTAACTAAAACTGCTGTTGTGTGAGTGTGCATATTCTAAAGGCGGCCCTCTAGTGTCAGGTTTTAGAAATTTAGGTTGATGTGTTGTTTCTACTTTTTTTAATGGTTTGTTTGCACAAAATTACATTTTTTCTAAAATCTTTCTTTACTTTGTGACAAAATGTTGGTATAACGGTTGCCAAGGAAAACATGTTTACTCTTTTCAACTATTTACAAACTTTGTGGGCATTTATTTCTGTTTGATGCAGAGAGAACCACAGTGAAATTGAAAGACGTCGACGAAACAAGATGACAGCATACATCACAGAGTTATCTGACATGGTACCAACATGTAGTGCACTGGCCAGAAAGCCTGACAAACTAACAATTCTACGCATGGCGGTATCACACATGAAATCTCTTAGAGGTAAGCCCATAGCCACAACCAGTAGTACGAGAAAGGGATCTTCACCTAGAGCCAACTCCTGTCTTTCAGTATTTACTGACTGCATGAAGTCACTGTGCAGTGCCCTCTAATAAAAAAACCCAATTTTTTTGTTTTATGAAAACCTTGATTTTTTGTGCTACAATCCCCACATTGTAAGGGATGATCGTGCAATTTCGCACAAGCTCAATAAACGAAAATCGTTCATTTAGTACAATAGTCCCTCCCTCTCCTTCTAAACGAACATTCACAAGTGTGATTTCACACGTTTATATACGATGTAAACCATGATGAAAACTTTACATTAGAAGAAATTTTTATCAACATCTCAGTGGTAAATACACTGATGAAGGTGTGAAAGTTCTGAAATTTGGTTTGATTTGATTTGAAGTGTGAAAATGAAGTTCAGCATTCACAGTGATGCCAGACCCCTTCCCCCTAATGAATGAAGTTTGCATCAGATACAAGGCGTATGTATTTATTCCAATTTGACAGGTACTGGTAATACCAGCACAGAGGGAACTTATAAACCCTCATTTCTAACTGACCAGGAACTGAAGCATCTGATTTTGGAGGTAGGTAGATGTAGATAGATTTAAACAGAGAGACAGTGTTCTTCCTCAGGTAATGAAGTAACAGTGGTGACAAGCCCACCTGCAATTTTCAAGCAACGTCTTGGTTCAATGTTTGATTGATTGATTCAATCTTGATTCATTGATTGAGAAATCATTGAAGAAGGGGCAAAATATTGAAATTATGAATACACAAAGTATTGATGTCACATATCCCCCTCAGCAACAGATCACATTAATGTTGTCACTCACAAATTACCCAGCTGTTGTTTTCCTAGTCTGTTACACTGCATGAAAAGTGGCATTTCTGGATTCATACACACGACAGAAATGCAGTATTTCCAGATTTTCGGCAATTCCATTCTGTGACCGTCTTGTATACAGAACCAGAATTGCCACCCTTTCATGCAGTGTTATTGTCATTGTTATGCTGAAATCTTTGGCTACCTAAGTGGCCTCTGAACTATGGTTATGGTACATTAAGCCTTTGCCATATTTTCTAACCCCCTAGGCTGCTGATGGATTTTTATTTGTGACCTCCTGTGAGACTGGAAGGATAATTTACGTTTCAGATTCTCTCACACCAGTGTTGAACCAGACACAGGTTTGTACTACTCATTTCAATAATTACCCACTTCAAGTAAAATTTAAGTAGAATTTATGATCTAGGTGTGAAAATCCACTTGCTTGGCAGAACTATAGTAAAAGTTGGACCAGAACAAATGAATGATCTCATGTAATCAGTATTAAAATAATACTCATGTGATGACCCAGGATTGAAACATGGCCCTTTAAACGATGTCACCAGACATGAGTTTGTAGTAACAGTGTAGTGATTAAAATGCCAAATGGAGAATTGTGAAACTCTGCTTCACCATAAATTTATTTTACATTTTAAGAAATACGCTAAACATTTATTGGAGGCAATTCAATCCTCCTAATAACCTGTGTAATAGTTGTTGATGGTATCATGTACACTGGCTTGATGTCTGTATGTAAACAATACACTCCTAATTACCTGTGTAATAGTTGTTGATGGTATCATGTACACTGCCTTGATGTCTGTATGTAAACAATACACTCCTAATTACCTGTGTAATAGTTGTTGATGGTATCATGTACACTGCCTTGATGTCTGTATGTAAACAATACACTCCTAATTACCTGTGTAATAGTTGTTGATGGTATCATGTACACTGCCTTGATGTCTGTATGTAAACAATACACTCCTAATTACCTGTGTAATAGTTGTTGATGGTATCATGTACACTGCCTTGATGTCTGTATGTAAACAATACACTCCTAATTACCTGTGTAATAGTTGTTGATGGTATCATGTACACTGCCTTGATGTCTGTATGTAAACAATACAATCCTAATTACCTGTGTAATAGTTGTTGATGGTATCATGTACACTGCCTTGATGTCTGTATGTAAACAATACAATCCTAATTACCTGTGTAATAGTTGTTGATGGTATCATGTACACTGGCTTGATGTCTGTGTGTAAACAATACAATCCTAATTACCTGTGTAATAGTTGTTGATGGTATCATGTACACTGGCTTGATGTCTGTATGTAAACAATACACTCCTAATTACCTGTGTAATAGTTGTTGATGGTATCATGTACACTGGCTTGATGTCTGTATGTAAACAATACACTCCTAATTACCTGTGTAATAGTTGTTGATGGTATCATGTACACTGGCTTGATGTCTGTATGTAAACAATACACTCCTAATTACCTGTGTAATAGTTGTTGATGGTATGTACACTGCCTTGATGTCTGTGTGTAAACAATACAATCCTAATAACCTGTGTAATAGTTGTTGATGGTATCATGTACACTGCCTTGATGTCCGGTATCATGTACACTGCCTTGATGTCTGTATGTAAACAATAGAATAAACAATCCAGACAACTTGATTGTTTGTAAATTTGTGGGATGTTGATTGGGTTTGGTGAATGACTGATTGATTATATATGCTTCAGAAAGTACAACAGTATAAAAAGATTAATACAGAAAGTATGAAAAAAAAGTTCTTTTTTACAGCTACTGGCACTTTAAGTGATCAGTCGACATCATAAATGTGGATTAATGGGATATCACTTTATTTATGTTTTATCTGATAGTTTAAAAATTTCAACTAAAATACAACGTACATACTTATGATCCAAGTGAAAATCTATGGATGCTGTCATCAAGATATACATGTATGATGTAAAGATAGTGATGGTTAAAATATTTCTTGTGTTTATAAATCATGTTTCATCTTACATTTTTGTATGTTTTATAGTCTGACTGGTTCAACAACACATTGTATGATTTAGTCCATCCTGATGATATCGACAAACTGAGAGAACAGTTATCTACAGCTGAATCACCAACATCTGGCCGAATCTTGGATCTTAAAAGTAAGTCTCCAATTTCATCAAGTAGCCAAATTATAGAAAACTGGTAAGTATGTTCTTTGTAAGTGCATACCTTGGCCAATGCTCAGAACACCCTCAAGCCTTTGTGTTTGATGACTAATGCTAGTAATAGTTTCACTAAATTTGTACTAAAATCCAGATCTAGAATGGTATCTAGTCATTGATGTTTCCACTTCTAATTCATTCTTAAATATTTATTTTATTTTATTCACCCATTCTTTCAGCTGGCACTGTGAAAAAGGAAGGACATCAAAGTAAGTTAACTTGTTAGTATGTATTGTGATAGAAGAGAGAGAGAGAGAGAGAGAGAGAGAGAGAGAGAGAGAGAGAGAGAGAGAGAGAGAGAGAGAGAGAGAGAGAGAGAGAGAGAGAGAGAGAGAGAGAGAGAGAGAGAGACAGACAGACAGACAGACAGACAGACAGACAGACAGACAGACAGACAGACAGACAGACAGACAGACAGACAGACAGACAGACAGACAGACAGACAGACAGACAGACAGACAGACAGACAGACAGACAGACAGACAGAGGCGAAGACAAAAAGAGAGTGTGTGAGAGTGTGCTGGGGATTTTTTGGGGGGAGTGTTGTGAATTATTCAGAAGTTTGGTAAAGTGTACTGGTTTCTCTCAGACTGATCAAACATTTTTAAGTGGGAAAATTGCCCTACAAATGTTGGAAATTTTAGGTACTGTTTGACTAGAGGGAAACTTTAAGGATAATTTAAGGATCAGTTTGCATGATGTTTGTCTAGTATTAATTTGTTATTTTATCAATTTGTCATGTTTGTGTAGAGTATCAAGGTTTTTGAAGTTGTCATTTTCATACTACTGCACCAGTATGTAATTAGATAGTTAGGATTTACCCATTCTATATTTACAGTTATGTAGCCAAAGGATCACAAAAAAATGTTTATCAGTTTTCCTGATTGACTTATTGACATGTTAATAACTAATGTCATTATTCATTACACAGCCTCCATGCGACTCTGTATGGGTTCTCGTAGAGGCTTCATCATCCGGATGAAGATTGGAAACTCACAAATTGATCCTATTACATATGGTCGTTATCATCACATGAGAAATATACGTAATGGTCTTGGCCCATCAAAGGACGGTGAGCAGTATGCTGTAGTCCATTGTACAGGATATATCAAGAACTGGCCTCCTGCATCAGGTAAAACTGCTTTGACTTATCGCTTCTTGATCCGTGCTGAAAAGAGAGAATCTCTTGAATTCTGTTATAAATGATTACAAAAAAAGTTATATTGTTCTACTAGGTATGAACCTAAAGTGCCACAAGCTGAGTTTATAAAAATTTTATGCAAATGAAATAATTACATAAAACCTTGATTAAACTATTCTTGTATAATGTTAATGTCGAACAAAGCATTACTTCTATTACATGATTTCACTAACACACATGAATTATTTGTCATTAATAGGAGCACAAAGGGAAGCCCAGGCTGAAGGAGAAGATGGCCAGCACACCAATCATTACTGTCTGGTAGCCATCGGCAGACTTCAAGTTACTAGCTCACCAAATTGTGCAGACTTAGGGAGTGCAGGCACCCCAACTGAATTCATTTCCAGACACAGTATGGATGGCAAGTTTACATTTGTTGATCAGAGGTAAGGAAAATCATGAAATTGTCTTTGTTAGGAGATTTAACTAAAACTACTGTAAAATGTAACAGCATTTCATGAGACTCTGACTTTGTGATCAGGAGAGAGCCCTCAGTGGTGAGACTGAGATAGTATAGAAAAGTTATCTATGTTTATATATTTGTGGCAATAATAGGCAGAGCTACTTTGATGATATGAAAAATATGTATAGTTTTTTTTATTGTTATGTGATGATTTGCATTTTTTTTGTTTTGTTGACAGAGTGACCAGTGTACTTGGTTATCAACCACAAGAACTCTTAGGGAAATCATGTTTTGACTACTATCACCCAGAGGATATGAGTCACCTCAAAGACAGCTTTCAACAAGGTATGGTTTCTGAGTGGCTATTTAATACTAATGTCTTGATGAGACAGATTTTTATGATTGGTTGTTCAATGGTGATGTCATGATTACACAGATTCTATGATTGGATGTTCAATGGTGATGTCATGATGACAGATTCAGTGATTGGTTGTTCAGTAGTGACATGATGATACAGATTCTGTGATTGGCTGTTCAGTAGTGATGTCATAGTGACAAAGATTCTTTTAGTCAGTAAACATTTGTTCTGTTAGCCTGATATACTCACATCAGTAACTTAATTTTGGACAGACATAGACTACATATTCAACCTCTCAATTTTTGTTTTGTTTTTTTATCTGAATGTTATGTTAAAAACAAAATGTGTTTGATATTTTACGATAATAATATGTCTTTGGTGAAGACCACATAGCTGTGGTCAGAAATCTTATAGAAGTGTGGGTAACAGGATTTAGATTTGAAATGCAAACAATTTTATAACTGGCAACAGAAGTGGACATACATCCGTGCAGAGCACCTCTGCCCTCATTGGCAAAATATATCAAAACTTTTGATTTTAGAGGGGGTGGGGGCTTCTTTCTGGTATCATCAGTATTTGTTGTCTTGTAAAAAGTTATTTATCATTGTTATCCTTTATTTCAATTGCAGTTTTAAAGTTGAAAGGTCAGGTGCTATCTGTGATGTATCGTTTCCAAGCCAAAAACCGAGACTGGATTTGGTTGAGAACCAGCTGTTTTAGTTTTCAGAACCCCTACACAGATGAAGTAGAGTACATTGTGTGCACAAATACCTCAGTCAAGTAAGTCAAATCTCAAATTAATGTGAGTCTAAATCTTTCAAATTGCCATCATAATTTCCCAATTTGTCATAAATCATGATTCTATTATTCCCCAAATTTTGTCTTCATTCAGCCAGAAAATACTCATGACCGAGGGAGGGAGGGGGGGGGGATAGTTGATTTGTCATTACTCATCTTGCAACTCGTAGTGACAAGATACCTTAGGTCACGCAAAATTATCCTTGGTGGGACAAAGAAAAGTATTTTGGAATAATATCTAAGTGTCATAGATAACAGTCTGCCTTTCAATGTCCACTATTTTAATCTTCTGATATCCTTCTGTTTTGCTATAGATAACCATTTCATCTAATTTGAACCTAAATATTTCACGCATCCAGTGTGTTCATCACTTGCAGTTATTCCATGATTAAATTTGGATTGGTCTGTCTGATCTAGTTTAAATACTGGGGAAGGACATTAGGGGATTTAGTTTGGAAATACTAGTATGGTTTTTTTTCAAAATCCAAAGTTGAAGAAGAACACATTGATATTGAAATAGTTACTAATCACATATCTTTTTAACTCTTCTGTATTTCTGTTTTGATAGAAACCTTCAACAAAATCAGCAGCAGCAGGAGATTGAAGCAGGGAAGCCAACTCCTGGAGGGGACATTCCACCTCCTTTGCAGCAGTACCCCCCAATACAGCACCAAACACATAGCTACCCTCAACACCATTCAGTGACAGAGCCAAGTAGGGGGGCCTCAGAGGATAGAAAAGATGATAAAAATGACAATCGATTTGCTTCGGGAAGAACAGAATCAGATGTCTATCCTAACTTGATAGGGACTAGTCCAGGAGAAAGCACTAAAACCAATTCTGGAGGTACTTCAACTGGTTATCCAGCAAGTGTGTATCCACCAGCCAGATCACCTCAATCTGGATACACAGGTAGTGCAAGCAGAGCACTTTCTACCTTGGTACAACCAGGAAAAAATTACCCAGCATCCCAAGGACCATGGCCAAGTTCTGGATATCCTAGTCCAGTGGAAGTAAGTCTTTGTAAATGTATCACCATAGAGGGCGGTATAACAGTAATTTGTGTCAAGTATATTGGTCATAGAGAATGAAATTTCAACAATAAACTTAGAACAACAGAAATACCAAGTCATAAAATTCTGTATTCTTAGAATCAATAAGATACAGAGAAATCTGTAATCTGTCATAAATATGTAATGAATCTTATGATTATCAATATCATGTGCAGAAAGACTTAATATAAAGATATGACACAAGAGTATTCAAAATTGAAGAACTCTATCAGCACATCAAAATGTTCAAAGGTTTGTTCAAAGTTTTCAGAACATTGATAACAGAATCAAAAGACATACTTCTACTCGTTATCTGAGAGATGTATTCTCACTTGATTCACACTTCCCAGATAAACAAGAGAAGTACTGTAATCTGTCAAAAAAAAAAATTGAAAAATTATATTCTGTTCCGATATTTGTGGAGGACCTTAATAAAAATATTTTGATAACTGTTATATGTACCATAATTGATAAGTTATACTTTATTTATTATTATTTCAGCAGAGAAGTGGGGGAGGCTCCAGTACTAATCAACCTATTGCATACACATCACATACAGCACAGCCATCAACGCCATTATCAGCAACCTCTTCTCCTGGTCCCATTTATACTCAATTACAGAACACAGTAGGAGGAGGAAGACAGGCAGCTTACCCTTACCAACAAGACAAAGGTATGAAAAACTATGAGCTTTAGTGCACTTCAGGGTAGAATTTTGAAATTTGGTGTGTATGCATAACTTTCGACTGCAAATTTCATTTGATATAGTGCCAATTGAATAGCGCCGTCTAGTGGCATATAACACCTCCTATCAAGATGTATTGTGTATTTTGTAAACTTACTTTACTGTAGTTAAACAAAAATCAGGCCTCAGTTACAGAGCATGTCTTTGTACATGTTTGGCTGCGATGAATAGTTAAGTCCCCTTAAGTCAAATGAAGGAATAAAAGTTGCAGTTCAGTGGCCAAATGTTTTCTGTTTGCATTATTTGTCAATATATCGTAAGTTCTCCTTTATATTTATTTACATGTGATTTGTATAAACATACAATGTATTTTGACAAACATTTGTTTATTTAATTCATATTGACTTTGTTTATACCGTGATCTTTTGCTGAATTCATTTATTGATTTCCCCCCCCCCCCACCCATGTTTTATCAAATCTTTTAAATATTTTTAATTGTGAAGTTTGCCTCCATTATTCTGTGTTTTGATTTTCCCCTATTTTCTGTTTTGCATGTCAACTTGTAATAGCATTAATATTTTCATTTTTACCTAGGTGCACACCCCCGTCCAAGTCACCCAACACCACTACCAGGTATACACAAAACATTATTAAATGTTTTACCCCAAACCATGACCAAGCCAATCTCTGGTAAATTCATTTCACAGTACAGTATAGTATATGCATATATCTTATATCACTGTCCATACTTCACTTCTACTTCCTTAGTTATAAGTTCCAATGATAGAATAATTCTTGTCCTGTTGTTTCATGTTTTGTTATTTTTTAATTTAGATTTAATTCCCAAAATTGTGGTTTATTTCTTCCATGTTTTTAATAATCCAATGATTTAGGTGTTCATTAGGTAGTATATCTATACTACTATAGATCACCAGAGATCACAAATATTGATTGTACATTTTGAAATGTTTACATTCATACAAATGTAGAAAATGAATGCTTTACTCAAAACATGTGTTTGTCTACTACTACAGTTACTATCTTTTAACAAATGTACAAGGTGGTGTCTAGCAAATGGAAATTTTATGCCACATAGATAATTAGATATTATTTCACAGTACTTTTCTTCATTCATCTGAGGAAAATCTGAGTGACCTAAGGGGCTTTGTCACTATAAATTGCTATTTTCTTCCACTTTTGATTGAGAAACAGACATGTTGCAAAACAAATCACATCTTCTTTCGTATCTAACCATAGATCCTACACCTATGGTCTAACTGGATCTGACAGAATGATCCAAATTTGCTGGAGGTATTTACTAAACTAGAGGTGTGAAAAGATGATAGGTGTGAAAGTACTTGTCAATTATATACATCTAACTGTCCAACTTCTGTGGTGATGACACTCTAGATTGGTGGTTTTCACATCTCCAGTTTACTCAACACCTCCATCAAATTTGGATCATTCTCTCAGATCCAGTTAGACACTGAAGAAGTGATTTGTTCGAAAACATGTCTGTTTCTCAATCAAAAGTGGAAGAAGAGAATTTGTGTATGAATCTTAGTGCTTCCATGATGAACATACATAGTGTTATTATAAGAGAAGTTGGCTATAACAGAGATCATTATTAGAGTATAATTTTGTTAAAATCTAGAGATAGCTGTAGATTGTATCTGTTAGATCTCACATTGCTGTCTTCATTTTATACTTGATATAAATGAGTGTAGCACACAGTTAAATTGCTTTACTTGGGTTTTATAGGCTGCAAATTATTTACTGGTTACCAATTACCGTAGTGTGTGTGTGTGTGTGTGTGTGTGTGTGTGTGTGTGTGTGTGTGTGTGTGTGTGTGTGTGTGTGTGTGTGTGTGTGTGTGTGTGTGTGTGTGTGTGTGTGTGTGTGTGTGTGTGTGTGTGTGTGTGTGTGTGTGTGTGTGTGTGTGTGTGTAAATCAATCCTCTCTGCTACTAATCAATATTCTATATGGTTAATGTATTGACTAGCATAATGTCTCTCCGTGTATAAACAGATACAAGTGTCAAGACTTGTTAGCTCCCAATAGTCACATCCAAAATGTTCTGAAGGAATGTGTTAGTTGTTTGGGGTTTGTGTCCTCCAGTGTTATTTTCACCCATTTGTACATAATATATATTTTGTGTCACTGGTGGGAATTACGACTACATTACATGTAATATGTTGGTCAGTTTATTGTTTGTACATGATAGATATTTTCAACACCTTACCAATGTTGGTACTTTTGCTAAAAAGAGTTGTTATTTCAAGCATTGGATTCTCAAGGAAATCACAAAAATTCAAGTCTTCCAATAAAACATAAAAAACCTAGTTTTGGCTTGCTAAATGCAAACATAGGTGAATTTTAACACATTAGGAGGAGGGTTAGTTAGTGCATAGTGTGTGTGGAAAAACAAAATACAAAGAGATTGGAATATTTTACATTTTGATGATCAGAATCACTTTAATAGTTCAGTTTGTCGAAAATTGAAAACTAATTATCCTACCTCGTCTGTTTGTGATTGACAGAAGGCCAACAGGCTAGTGTGTACAGTGGAAGGGATGGCCATCCTGTATCAAGAAGAGAAGCAGCTATGTGGTCTCAGTGGCAAAGTGCTTCAGCCAATGCCCAGCAGACTGGTGATCATCCACAACAGCCTCCTGGAGCACATGATGGAGAATTTAATGATGACATCTACAGAATACTAGGCCAGCAACAGCCTCCATACAACAACGTAGTAGAAGGAGACTTTGGTGATCTTTCACTATTCACACCTTTTACTGAGTAGAAATGGACTTTTTTTCTTCCCCTTCAAATCTTCTTGCCTCTTCTATCATTGAACTGTTCTGTTCTAATGTATTGTTGTTCCGTTTTTTCAGGAGCACATTGAATGTTTCAAGTAAGATTGTAGATTTGTGTGAGTTAGTACACAGTGTCTAGGCCCCCCCATTTATTTGATAGAACCTTGTCAAATCTGTTATGTCAGTCTTTTTCACCAAACAAGCAAAATCACTGTTGCGTTAATTATCTGTACAGCTAATCAAAATCAACTTATATCTTTAAACCTGTCATTCAGTTATGACTCAGTTTGAATGTGGCCAATCAGATATGAGAAATGGTTTAAAACAGCCAATCAGTTATGACCCAGCTCAATATGGTCAATCAGAATTGGGGGTTTGTTCAAATCAGTCGGTCAGTTATGGTACAGTTTCAATGTGGCCAATCAGAAGTGAGCGATTGTTTAAATCAGCCAATCAGTTACAGTACAGCTTCAAAGTGGCCAATCAGAAACAAGGGATTGTTACATTTGGCCAATCAGAAACATGGTTATATCACAACATATTTATGATTGGTTCAATGACATTCAAAATGATATGAAAACTATTATATAGCATTGTTATTTCCAGTATCAATGTGCATATTTTATTATTGAATCTTTGAGTTTTTAATAATTATTCAGAAAGAAAGAAAATAAATTTTTATGCTCTTGTTATGTAAAGGGCTAATATTTTATTCCTTTGATTGTTTAGAATAGTTACGGCATCTAAACTCATATCATCTTATTACACTCTCATTTATTGAAAAGTGGTGACTTGTTATAAAACACAGAATGATGTAAAATCAACCGACACACCAGGTTCAGAGTAGATCTGTAATTTGAACTGTAGACCCTTATGGACTGCAAAATCTAAAAAACAGCCAGTCTACCATGATACATACATTAGATCTGTAATTTGAACAATAGACCATGGTAGATTGCAGATTTAACAATCAACTAGCAAAACAGAGCGTAAATTTGAACTATAGACCATGGTAGATTGCAGATCTAAAATTCAGCTAGCAAAACAGAGCGTAAATTTGAACTATGGACCATGGTAGATTGCAGATCTAAAATCAACTAAAACAACATAGTAGAAATAGTCCAAGGTTGATTGCAGATCTAGCAAGGAAATCGTGATGCAGAACAGATGTGAAAATTGAACTATAGACCATGGTAGATTGCAGATCTAAAATTCAGCTAGCAAAACAGAGCGTAAATTTGAACTATAGACCATGGTAGATTGCAGATCTAACATTCAGCTAACAAAACAGAGCATAAATTTGAACTATGGACCATGGTAGATTGCAGATCTAAAATCAACTAAAACAACATAGCAGAAATAGTCCAAGGTTGATTGCAGATCTAGCAAGGAAACCGTGATGCAGAACAGATGTGAAAATTGAACTATAGACCGTGGTCAAGGACTGATTTGAAGTCTTTCTTGCTTTTCATTACTGTTGTAAGATCTGAACCTTGACCTGAATTGAGGGCAATTGTGTCTGTGTTCAGTTACTTTAAAAACTGAATATTATCGTCAGACAGCAACGAGAGATAGTTCTGGTTCCAAATGAGTAATTTTTATTATGTTTTGTATTCCTATATCAAGAAAGGTGATAAATCATTCCATGAAATACAAAATGATATGTTCAGACTGAACACTAAATAATTGTAAGATTTTCATTTTTAAAATTTGCTTTCGTACTTATTTTTAGGAACTTTATTATCTTCACCATGTGGCAGGTGAGAGAAAACAATTTTCAAAAATTCCTATTTTTGATTGCTTGTTCTGTTAATATACAGGTGTATCGAGGCACAGATACAATTAATGGCAATGGACTTTGAGAGAAACTTACTATTTTTTAGATGGTAGCTTGTGAAAGGCCAAGAGTACATGTTTATTTTTACTGCCATGATTTCATTTTTCAAAATTTGATGTTAGACAGGTAGGGTTTCTATGAATCAAAAGTGTATCAGGTACAACATTCAAAATGTGGTCTGATTTGCACAAAAATGGCAAAAGATAACTAACAATAAAGTTAACTGTCAAGAGTGTTTTACAAATAAAACACACACAAAATAGAACTTTATCAGTTATTTGTTTTAAAATTTGGAATTTGGAATGGTAGTCTTTCCGAGTAATCTATTGTATTTAACAGAAAGCTTTTGAAATTATTTCTGTATCTTTTTCAGTAGGAGATATATGCAAGTACTTAAACTTTTTGTCCACAACAGAATGTATAATGTCTTTGCTGGTCTTTTGAAGACTTGTTAAGTGTGAATGAATATCAAAATATCATTCAGAAGGCAACATGTTTTATTTCTATGTTTTTCATAAACCCAAATGACCTTTGCTTCAATCCAGTGAAATAATAAAATAAATTAATGCCCTCTATGGCAGGATTAGGAAAAAATCCCAATGTCACTGATGGTGACCCCGTAAATACATATCTGGGTGAAAAATATTATTCATTGATGAAATTGGGGACATAAAAACAAATGGTTTGATAGATTCTGTCATTTCTATGGTATCCAGACTGTTAAAAGTATGACTATGAATTGAAAACATCACCAACATGTACACATCATGCTTACTTTTTACACTTTTAACAGTTTTGACCAACCTATCCTCTTTAAGATATGACGAGAAACTAAAAATTCAAAGGCCACCTTAATGTGTTTCAATATAAAAAGAAAAAATATAGAAAAAAACTTACAGACTCTGTCATCCAGGCAGTGTTTGGAAGTATAGACTGTTTCTCTCCAACTCTTGACAGACAGACAGACAGACAGACAGACAGACAGACAGACAGACAGACATACAGACATACAGACAGACCTAACTTTAGTCTGGCAAGCAGGAAGAATCAGACAGATTGGTGGATGAATTGTTACATAGCAAATTAAGAAACAGACTGACAGGTAGGCAAGTAAACCAGATTGCCTGACAGGCTGAGTGGCCATACCTATTGAGGTGCAGATAGGCAAACAAACAAACAAACACATGTACGGACAGGCAGGCAGATGCGACAGTGACAGATCAGTGACAGGTTGATTATTGGGAAGCTAACCCAGACACAAATTCAAACTATTATTCTGACATGTTGATGTAATTATTAGGGTGGCATCTCTGATAGCAAGTTTTCCTCAAGTGGTCACACATTAAACCTCCTTCAGTGTTTACACACTGCTTTGATCACAGGGTGATTAATATCTACATAATCAAGGCACTGCTATTACTCACTTGTGAAGTCTACCACATGCAACAACAATAGATTGAGTTTGTGTCTGTCTCAGTTTCCTGATAGCATGTTTTCCATAAATAAATGATATTCAGACAGGCAAGTGAAGTATATATAGTATATATTAGACTACATACAAATAACACAGTGTAGTCGACACTAACACCACTATTGTGAAACAAGACAAGATTAATTTGAGTTTACTGACACTCCTTTAAAACTGATCTACTTTATGATCTAGCCATGTATTATGTTCAAATGCTATCACTATTCTCTTGTTTGTTGTCGTATGTCAATTCTATATCTGTATCTCTAACCTATGTACGGCACTGACTGTGACTCTAATAACTGTCATCTTCTCAGCTTGTGATATAGTCACACATCAAGTACATGTTGTCATTAGAAAATATTCCCATATGCTGATTGGTCACAGTGAGGAGTGATTACATACATTAGACTGATTATTCAAATGAAATGAAGTCATTATGTAAATGCACATGTTAAACTGCAATGTACATAGTTGACAATGGTGACCTTTGAACCTTGACTCCTACATAGTTTACATGTACTTTACATGTAAGTATTCTGATTAGTTTTTGTGGGTTTGAATTGATAGTATCAGAAGCTAAGGAGACACCATCTATCTATTGGAACCACAGTCAATACTGTAAACAAGTTATTGTATCCCCTTCATACTACCGCTGTAAGGCATTAAATGTAATAATATCACAATTTCTCTATGCCTTTGCTGCAAGTAAGTTTCTACATACAGTTTGATGCAGTCGGAGAAACATATCAATACAGGGAAATTTTCCTGTGAGTCGTCATTCTGTATGCAATATGCAATTGTACTAAAATCTTGAAACCATACTTGGGCAAGGTAATCACTGTCCTTTCAAAAGTTATATTTTCATGTCAACATTCTTTTGTAATGGTGTCTTTAAATCTGTGTGCATGGTGGCATTTCTATCACATCAATTTCAGCGTCCTACTAAAGCTTCCAATAGTCTTGTCGTGTACCATGTTATTTGTTCATTGTAAAAAATAACTACATGTATTGCGCACTTTAAAAATAAAACAAAAAGAAAGAATTGTTTTATATGGACTATAGAGGGCGACATACTTCGTCAAATGTGCTTCACATTCAATTATGTGTCGAGATATTTGGCTGTTGTGAACTAGAGATTATATTTTTGAGAGTGTTCCAACAAGCCAAATAGATTGATGTTTATTAGCATAAATTTGTATAAGCGTGAATATTAATGAAGTGAATTGATACTTTGATGCCATTTTTACTCTATATAAGGAGTGTCATATATTTGAAATTCAAATGCGATTAGTAGAACTGATCAACTGAACACTGCAATACAGCAAATGACTTCATATTGTACAAGTTGAAATAGGGTAATAAGTTAGTCATGGGAAGATTCACAACATTCTCTTATTGTTTCTCTATCATTTGCCTGTCATTGTTTGAATGGACTTGGTCCTGTATTTTGTTTCATGTACTAGTATGTCTGAATATGTAATGTTTGTTACCATAACAACACATGAGTGTACACCATTCACTCCTTTCTTCACACACACACACACACACACACACACACACACACACACACACACACATACATACATACATACATACATACATACATGTACATACACACACATACATACATACACACACACACACACACACACACATACATACATACATACATACATACATACATACATACATACATACATACATACATACATACATACATACATACATACATACATACAAATATGAAAGCTGGGTTTATTGCCATAACAATACATTAGTGTATGCCCATATACTGACACACACACACACACACACACACACACACACACACACACACACATGAGAGTTAAGTTTTTGTTATCAAACTCATCATGCGTAACAATTTTAGAATCTGTAAAGTCAGGAAGTGTCATAGTCCAAATTTTATTTTATTTTATTTTATTATCTTATTTTGTTCCATAGTCTGTAACTTTGCTATTTCAAGTCTTCTGTAAAGAGGCAGTTGTGAGGAAGGCTTTTGGATTGCCTTATTTTGCAATCAGACCATGACAAAGACTGCTGTAGAATTTCAAATATTAGCTTAAATATGACATTTCCAAAATTAATTATATGTATTATGTTATACTAAGTAAATAAAACAATATTATTGGAGATAAATCATATGCTTTTGTGATTATTTTATGAAGTAAAGGGAAGTTTGCTTTTATGGATATGTGTACAGGATAAAGTGGCTGGTCAAAGGTCAGAGGTCAGAGTTCATGACCTGGAATAAAGCTCTGTAACAATGATTTTTCTGATACAATCTGATGTCATGGATGCTGGGTCAATAAGTTGGGTGAATGAATGAATGAATGAATGAATGAATGAACGTTTTTAAATCATGTGCAAACCTTTTTATGTGTGTAAATATAAATACGCCTGAACGCGTATTAATATTGTCATGGCTATAAATACATCCATGCAGGTACACCAAATAAACATGAACTTCAAAGATGAACTTGTTATATATTTTACCGACTGTCTGTGTATCAAGTGTGATACTTTCAAATGTGTTTAATATCACATCTGATATTTTATTTAAATAGACTGATTTATTTATCTTGTTAGCACCGTCAATGAATAGAGTATTATTTCAAAGGCCATCCACTGGCAAACTTGTGATAAAAATACATGTACAAATCACTGCAGCTAAGATAAATGAGCTACTATAGCGCCACCAATCAGTAACATCTTGTTGAGATGATGTGACACTTACAAAGTGCTCTCTGATTGGCTCTTGAGAGACTAATTAGCATAAGAAAGGAAAATATAATAATGACATATGCTGACCGAGCGAGTACTGACAGTTGCTGACAGCGGTCTCACTATATCTTAGATTCAGGCTACACCTAATAATAATTTTTTCTGTCCCTACCAATTTAGTTTTAGAAAGAATAGACATACTTCTGTAGATTATATAGTTTGCCAAGTAATCACGTTCTGAAAAAGGTACTTAAAGTAAGTACTTATATAAATTCACCCTGAGCAAATTTTGTTCATCAGAATTTAGGAAGTTACAATCATACCAAACTGTTCAAATCATTCAGCGTTAAATCATGCATATCATCAGTTAAACAAGAAAATAAGGTAGAAATTATCAGAAATTGCATGGAGAACAACAAATTTATTCAATGATACAAGGAAAGATGGAAGTGGTAACAAATTGCATACTTATAGAATTTTCAAGAATAAATTTAAGTTTGAAGACTACTTAAGTAATGCATTAGAAGTTATACTACGTAGAAATTTGTCAAAATTTAGATTTAAGTGATCATAATTTGGGTACAGACATAGGAAGAAAAAGAAAAACCAAGATTACCTTTAAATGAAAGAATTTGTCACAGATGCAATAATAATGAAATAGATGAGTTTCACTTGTTATTTTCATGTAAGGCGCACAAATCTAAAAGAATTATATTGTTCCAGAATTGTAATTTTAATATTTCCATTGTTAACCTTTTATATTTCATTTTGTTTTTCAAAATTTGTACCATACCACACTCTCTGGTAGTGTGTGTAGTGTAATAAAGATTGATTGACAATAGTGCTTTGGCGTGCATGTGATATATACGCCTCGAAGTGAATCCAGAGCTAGGTTCAATTGTGTAGCTTTGGTTCAGAAAAAGATAGGCATTGCATCGTTCAGCGTCAGCATGTATCAGCATAGGAGCTGTGAACTGACCAATCACAGCCTTCGATGTAAGTGCCTCACACATGGCTTTGTTAGTGTACGATCAAATATTTCATGGCTTGTCATTAAATACATCGACAAAACACATCGACAAAACCTCATTGTCCATTGTTTTATCATTCAAACGATGTCAAATAACAATGGAAATAATAACATGAATGTCCGGGTAATCAGTCTTAGCATCGAATGAAAAAAGAAAACTAGGGCAACAGTAGTACCAGCCATCGTATTATTTTACACTAAGCTGAAGAGTTCGACTTGACCTATTTACTTCGACTTACGGATGGCTCAGACAACCTCAATGTAAACGACTCTAAAACGGGGGATTTTGTATGGTTTTCCACCGGCAAAATGACAACTCAGGTAGGTACAACTAACGCTCTATACAGTAGTGAGTATGGTAAGGTAATTTCTGTTGTTTTAAATCGAAAAAATGTAGTTCTGGACAATATGAAATACCGTAGCGATCTAAATAAATCAAACCACTTTTTTGATGGTCTTGCTGGAACTCGTCCTCTCCAGGAGTCCTCATGTCGTGATAATCTAATCAGCGAAGACGGGGTTTTGGCGGGAGAATTTTATACCAAGTTTAAATCATAAATTACTCGAGTAAAACGAGTAATTAGAGAGACTTAGTGTTGTAATTCCCGTGAATATGTACACAGAATAGGATACCCAAAATTAATGGTGTTACTGTCAGTCTCAGATTTTGGCAATGGATTTGTTAAGTTGTCAATTTTGACTACAAATGCTAATTTGTGAGATCCTGTTTGTTAACTTGGTACTCACTTTTATAATCAAGTAGAGGAATACATCAGAAAGTTTTCCCGGATTGGTAATTCCGATCTTTCATATCTATAAATGTGTCACTAGTTGCTAGAAAATGAACTGTCAAAATACTCCATTGACAACACAACTATAGTAATAGTGTCAAGTCGAGCTGTCCATGGATCCCTACTTCCATGGATCTATTATCTCAATAATAGATCCATGGTCTGTCTGATTCACAATCCATGTGACCTGTGAGCAATGATTAGTATATTAGTATCACTTTCGACAATTGAATGATTAAAACCAAGGTTTTGCTAGTAAATTGTAAATGTGCGTGGACTCAAACCTATAGCCTGGACTGGAGGGCTATGTACCAGTCTTCAACTGTGGTAGAGGTGTGTAGACCATACTACTACAAACACAACAGTTCTTTTTACATTACTTTCAACCAAGAATCTATACATATTAGACCATATGTGGAATACACAATTAGTCATACAGTTTGAAAAAGGTCAATGAGTCTGTCACACAAGACTTATTTACAAGTTTGATACTGTTTTCCACTGCTATTCATAGAACATACAGAGCAATGGAACTATCTCTTTCCCAATATACCACCAGCATAATTATATAGACTTTGTCTGTTTTAAGGTGGGAGAAATGATTACCATTTGAATGGGTGGAGGACACACATCAGACAATAATGAGTTGTCGGGAATTTATTAGTGGTATTGGCACTGCAGTGCAATACTGAAAACATTATTGCATACCTGTATGCAAATGAGGACACGATCGATTGTTCTAAAACGGTGATTACAAAGTGTCATTTTTATGGAAATTTGTTGTTTTGGATAAACATGCAATAATAGCAGAACCCCAATACCACGTGATTGCCAGTGTTGGTACTCAAGGGTATTTGCACTCATGCTTGCAATGTTTTCTGCTGCACTTTCACTCGCAACACTTGTGAAACTACTGTCACAGATAACACAGCAAGTGCTTGTACAAATACCCAGGGTACACCACACTTGCACTCACATGTCATGGAGTTCTGTCATATTGTTCTCTAACATTTTTCTTTCATCAGCTGGAAATACTTGTGACAATAGGGCTCTGTCACTATGAGTTGACAAATCATACTGGCAAGACTCCTAAGGTACCTTGGTTGAATTAAAAAAATAAAAATAAAAATATATGTGGATTAGGTATTTATTTTGGATTTTGAATTTATAAAACAATTTTATAACTTTTTTTTACACTTTTTAAATCTTTGCAATGGATCTATATATATATATATATATATATATATATATATATATATATATATATATATATATATATATATATATATATATATATATATATATATATATATATATATATAGATCCATTGCAAAGATTTAAAAAGTGTAAAAAAGTTATAAAATTGTTTTATAAATTCAAAATCCAAAATAAATACCCAATCCACATCCATATGACCACTTTAATTAAGAATGGGTGTCAATTTCAATTTCCAAGACAGTGATACTTGTGAAATGTTGCTGGTTTGTCATAAATTAAATTAAATGCAAATGACGTCTTTAAAACCATGGAAAATAGTGTAAGGAGAAGTATGTCAAGAGATTTGTTCTGAGAGATTCAAAAATAGACAATATTGCTTAAAAATAGTGATGAGTATAAGAAAAGATAGTTGCATATTATGTTTTCCCAGTCATCTGATCTGAAGGCTTCACCAGTCCTGGAGGACAGCTGTGGTGTGATTGCGTGTGGCATGTCATTCCTGAAATGGAATATTGAAGGTTTTTATACTGCAGGCCAATATACTACATTGTAGTTCATCTTCCAACCACAAGGGGGTCGGCTTCAATGTAATTCTTTCACCATTCCCCTTGCAGTATTCTAGTATTGGTCATGTGACCATTGCAGGAGGGCTATTTTATTGATTGTCCTATTCTGAAAGCTATAGATAGTGTAGTCGTGGTCACCCTGACCCTGACCTTGCAGGAGGACTATTCTATGATTGCCTCAGATTAACTACAAATAATCAGATCTCTAATCTACAGTAGGTCACCGTGACTCTCTTTGCAGGAAGGCTATTCTGTTGATTGCCTCAGAATCAGATTAGGTTTCACAACTACAAATAATCTAGTCTTGCTTACCCTTGACCCATGACCCTTGACCCTTGCAGGACTTTTCGTTTGTTTTTTGGGTCAAGCAATGGTAAAAATAAATAGAAACAAAAAGATAAAATAAAATAAAATCCTGACCTACCTACCCTATTTTCTGAGGTCATGTTATTGGAAACACACACAAAAAAATTTTCCGCCTCAGAAATCTTGTTTTTCCAAACTTGTATTTTTTTGTGTACAAACAAATGCCCTCTTCCATAGAAAGAGCTACATAAGTTCTGCCTCATTCACTCTCTCAATGCATGATTTCCCTTCAATAGTTACAGTAAGTGTGTCAGACTTGAAAATGGTTGTTTTTCCCTTCTCTGTTACTATAATTAGATCACACAACCACAGGAAAATATATATAAAAGTTTGCTGGTAGGGTGTAGTTGTTTGACATTACCTTTTGTATAGTGGTATATAAATTTAATGAACTCATTGCACTTGACAGGGTCAATGTTTATGGTTAAATTACACCAGAAATTGGGATGGTGTGGCGTTTCATAGACAGGGCACATTTTTAGCACAACTGAACTGAGGTTCAGTAGTGCTATAGCCATGGTAAAGCATCTGTCTGTCTGTCTGTCTGTCTGTCTGTCTGTTTGTTTGTTTGTCTGTCAGTCTGTCTGTCTGTCTGTCTGTCTGTCTGTCTGCCTGGCTGTTTGTCTGTCTGTTTGTCTGTCTGCCTGGCTGTTTGTCTGTCTGTTTGTCTGTCTGCCTGGCTGTTTGTCTGTCTGTTTGTCTGTCTGCCTGTCTGTCTGTTTGTTTGTTTGTCTGTCAGTCTGTCTGTCTCTGTGTGTTAACAACTTGAAAGTCAAAAACCACTTGATTGATTTCTTTGGTATTTGGCAAGAATATTTCAAGACCACACCCATAGCAACAGTGAATTGGTGAAGTTTATCGCAAAAATAACAATATAGATGGTTGGGCAAGGGCTTTGAGTTGAGTTTTGTTCAGAACATCATTTGCATATTTTAAAAATATAACGCTACACATAAAGTATGCAGTTGTAGTACAATACCGTTGGCTATATTTTTTTGGTTTTGGGTTGTACAATTGACAGCAAATTTTGAAGTGATTTTATTAGCACAACTGAACTAATAAGGTTGAGTAGTGCTATAGGCATGGCAAAGTGTCTGTCTGTCTGTCTGCCTGTCTGTAGGCAAATTAATAAAGATTCCAAACGTATGCAAATATGCCTAGCAACAAGACCACGCCCATACCAACATCCAACTACACAGTTGTGCTGCAGCACCAGTGGCGGTATTTTTTGAAAATAGTACTTGGAAAAAACAAACAAATACTACAGGGAGAAAAAGTAGATGTTCACATGGAACGAAGGGGAATATATTGACATGGCAACTGTACTTACTAGTCAACAATTTAGAAATGGGGAAAAAGATCACTCAATTGTGACTTTACGTATGTACATATAAACCACAAAAAAATACAAATGTATGTACTTTGTGGATGAGTACTTTTAGTTTCAGGCATATACTTTTATTTACTAGTTGTCCAGTGGATAAATTTTTTTTTTCATTATTTTGACCCTACGATTTGTTTATAGGTGTAAACTGGTAGAATAATGGTAATGATGTGTGTGATGTAGGTGGTCCTCACAAAGATCCCCATACAAAACACACCAAGTCCAATTAGACGGAAATCTATTCCCTAGTTGCAAACTGGTTGTGATTAGAATCAGTTTAACATTTAGCTGTGATCTATAATTGATATGATATTAATGAAATATATCACAAGGTTTACAAATTAGATGGAGTTATGATATTGGTAGGTTTCCATCCTTGTGCAATAAGCGTAATTAGAAGGGAGTGTAATTTGTGATGTGTTGGTCTGTTTGTATATAGTAATACCTTATAATTGGTGCACAATGACGTTGTATGTCAAATTGTCAGATGTGAGGTAATACTGAGAATGAGAAGTCAGAAGTTTAAGTTGCAAAAAATATACACAGTATTTCAAATAAAATATTAGCTCCAGTGAAACTCTTGAATTTGCTCACCATTATTTCTTTCTTTGTATTTTTGCTTCCTATAACTTATGAGTTGTTATTTTATTCTTGTGTGTGTGTGTGTGTGTGTGTTTGTGTGTGTGTGTGTGTGTGTGTGTGTATGCCTCTCTGTCTACTTCAGCAAATTCCAAATAATTTGGCACATACATCAACCATAACATTTTACCACACATATCTTGCAAAGCCTACTGGCATTTTTTTTAGTTTTAATGAGTAATTGCATAAGTAATGATTTTTCAGTAATTAGGCTTTATCTTAAGATTTCAAGCTTCAAATTTCATATATTTAGGTACATATATCAACCATAATAATGCGTACATGTCCAATAAAGTTTGTTGACTTTAACTTAACATATACCATAGTTTTAATGAATTATTTGCAAAAGTTAATGGCTTTTATTATCTACAACATTTCTCTGTTACTATGACAATCTCCCCAGGAGAGAATATACCAGTGACAATTTTGTTATCTATGTCAATTTCTCTGTTACCATGACAATCTGTCCAGGAGAGAATAAATACCAATGACAATTACTGAATGGTGGCCATATTTTGTAAGAAAATCCACCAATTGTACAGTAGTTAAATAACAAAAAAAAAGACACAGCACTTTATTTAAGTATCTGTTTCTATGACCCTCTATCAGTACATCTTTACATTTGACCAAGAACTGTACCATCCAAGTCAAAGAAGTTATTTCAGCCATTAGCCACTGAAATATTTTAGTATTTGAAGAGAGTCTTGTGTTGTACAGAGACTTGTTTCATGATTTATGACTACAGTAGATGAATTCAGAAGCTGGATTATTCATTATATCCAGTAAAATAAATGTTAAAATGTGTGAATTGCAAAGTTACATACCAATATGTCTATATATAACATGTTATTTTCAAGGCATTACTAAGGTATCCTGACATACATTGTAATTCTACAGCAGTGAATGTTTCTAAACTCCAACTTCAGTGACATCCACAATCATTTGATTCATTACCAAGCAAGATCTCATGCCAGTATATATTTGTAAGGTTTCTATATACTGTATAATATATGTTTACTGTTGTCCAAGGTCAAGGGTATACATGCAGTGTGACTATATTCTGTATATACTACTATATATTTGACGATATAGTACTAAGTATTTACCCAATATATATACTACTATCTATGTGACGATATAGTACTAAGTATTTACCCTCTATATATACTACTATCTATGTGATGATATAGTACTAAGTATTTACCCTCTATATATACTACTATCTATGTGATGATATAGTACTAAGTATTTACCCTCTATATATACTACTATCTATGTGACGATATAGTACTAAGTATTTACCCTCTATATATACTACTATCTATGTGACGATATAGTACTAAGTATTTACCCTCTATATATACTACTATCTATGTGATGATATAGTACTAAGTATTTACCCTCTATATATACTACTATCTATGTGATGATATAGTACTAAGTATTTACCCTCTATATATACTACTATCTATGTGACGATATAGTACTAAGTATTTACCCTCTATATATACTACTATCTATGTGATGATATAGTACTAAGTATTTACCCTCTATATATACTACTATCTATGTGACGATATAGTACTAAGTATTTACCCTCTATATATACTACTATCTATGTGATGATATAGTACTAAGTATTTACCCTCTATATATACTACTATCTATGTGACGATATAGTACTAAGTATTTACCCTCTATATATACTACTATCTATGTGACGATATAGTACTAAGTATTTACCCTCTATATATACTACTATCTATGTGATGATATAGTACTAAGTATTTACCCTCTATATATACTACTATCTATGTGATGATATAGTACTAAGTATTTACCCTCTATATATACTACTATCTATGTGATGATATAGTACTAAGTATTTACCCTCTATATATACTACTATCTATGTGACGATATAGTACTAAGTATTTACCCTCTATATATACTACTATCTATGTGACGATATAGTACTAAGTATTTACCCTCTATATATACTACTATCTATGTGACGATATAGTACTAAGTATTTACCCTCTATATATACTACTATCTATGTGACGATATAGTACTAAGTATTTACCCTATATATATACTACTATCTATGTGACGATATAATACTAAGTATTTGCTCTCTTCCAATCCGTTTATTGTATACCAAATATTGGTTCTTTGATGTCTTTTTACTTACATGTATACTGATAGAAAACTCACTGTTTTGAAATTTTGTGTTGATATTCCAACCATATAGAAACAAACATTTTGTTAGTGATAGTAGAAATTTTGAAAAGTATGGTTTTATAAACATTCAGTTTTGTTTTGTTTTATTAAAGCCTTTGTTGATAAATTACAAGTATTTTCTTGTGGAAGTTGTTTCAGGTATTTCAGATTCCTGTACTATAAGGGGGCTTCAAATATTTTTATTGATTGTAATAAAAATGTTTGTTGACCTTTCCAATATCAGTCACATTAGAGTTTGTAAATAAATAAATAAAATGACCTTTCCAAGATATGTCATCTAGTGGTAAATTATAGCAGTGATGCAAATACATGAAAACAAACTATAGACCTTTTCAATATATTAAGTCCTGTAGTGGTGAAGTGTAGCAGTGAGATAATGACATGAACAGTCAATAGACCTTTCAAGTGTGTTGAGCCCTCTAGTGGTGAAGTGTAACAAAGATGTAGATATATGAAGACAAATTAGAGACTAGAGACTACCATAGTTTGTGGTGAATACAATACATATCTAAAGGAGTTGGAATAAATGTGTAGTTATTTTTCAATGAATAAAAATTAGTAGAAGATTCAAACTTCCAGATTGTATAAGACAATCCTCAAAATTTTGCTGTGAAATGCAAATAAATTTGTTAACACTCAGGAAAAAACTATATCTTATAATATATGAGATTTGTGCTGTGAAATGGAGATAAATGTGGTAAATCTCAGAAATAACTTGTTTCCTATGATTTCACTCTCTCATCTTGCTACATGTATAAGCTTGATCCAAGTCAAAATCTGTTACTGAACCATGTCATCAAATTCTTACTTATTTTCATATTTTCTTTCAGTGTGTTCAGGTAAAGTTGGAGCTTGGCCATCGAGCCACAGTTCGGAAGAAGCCAACAATGGAAGGGTTTACTCATGACTGGGTGGTATTTGTACGAGGTCCAGAGGGAAGCAATATCCAGCACTTTGTTGATAAAGTTGTTTTCCATCTACATGATAGCTTTCCCAAACCAAAAAGAGGTAAAGTACAGCTAATAATATTGATAATATGTGTATAGGTTAAAGGAGGTCATTTCTGTATAGGCTATTTATTTGTCTTTGCACACCTGAAGGACACTGGGGGGTCAACTCTCCATGACAACATTTTCACATTGGATAAAGCATCTAACAGTCATTTTTATCAACATAGACTTCTCTAACATCGCTAGCCCTAATGTTACTTATACCATGCACGAGCCAAGTTCAACAAAAAATATGGAATATATACTCTGATCTTTCTACGTCATGACAACGCGTGTCTACATCAATGGTTCTGCTGTGTTTTAAATATGGGTGAAAACATTCAAAATTGTCATCACTTTCCCTGATTTTTCTTTGATATTACTGGCACTGGTATAATTATGTTATTTTCCAATATTTTTCTTCTTTCAGCTTAAAAATACTCATGACCTAAGGTTTGTCTCTACTCGTCAAGTGACTTGTAGTGACAAAGGCCCCTTAGGTCACTCGTATTTTCTTTGGCTGAAAAAAGAAAAATATTTGGGAATAACACCTAATTGTCTTATACATGAAGTTAGGGTTGAATGCTGATTTCACATTGATTTGTTATCATATTTTTATGTTTTTAGTGGTAAAGGAACCACCATACCAAGTGTCTGAGTCTGGATATGCAGGATTCACATTACCTATTGAAGTTTACTTCAAAAATAAAGAAGAACCTAAAAAAGTGAAATTTGAGTACGATTTATTTTTACATTTGGAAGGCTGTCCACCTGTGAACCATATACGCTGTGAAAAACTGACCTTTAATAATCCTACGGAAGATTTCCGTAGGAAACTGATCAAAGCAGGCGGAGTAAGTATCATGCTGTCAATCTCATTTTAATGGTTAGAAATTACAGACAAATTTAAAATAGCGTAGTGTCATATTGTAGGAAGACTTTTATACATGTAGGAAGCTAATCAAAGTAGGTGGGGTAAGTGTCTTAATGGCCCTCTCATTCAGGTAATTCAGGTAGTAGCAAATTTAAAATAGCAGAAGGTTTTATTGCAGGAAGACTTCTGTACATGTAGGAAGCTATTATCATAATAGACAGGGTAAGTGTCTTAATGAAGCTATTATCATAATTGGTAGGGTAAGTGTCGTGATGTCCCTCGATGTTCAGTTAGAAATACATCAAAATCTAAGCATGGAGTTGGTCTATGTTGTTTAACATAATGTTGTTTTGAAAGTAGAGGTATTTTTACGAAATAAAAATCCAAAATAAGTACCTATTTCTCATCCATATGGCCACTTTAATCAGTCAGTCAATAGGAGATTTCAGGCACTATGGAAGCCATATGTCAGTCTGTACTGTCTATGAGAAAAGCAACTATGTACTATGTCATATACTAGACTGATATCATCAAAACAGATTTGATGAAGATTAGTACCGTATGGTATTAAGAAGTCGAGCTATTTTGTGATTTTCTGTAATTACTTGGATGTTATCAGAATTTTTTATTTGTCTCATGACAGTCAGGTGACTGCAGACAGTCATGTGACTGCAGACAGTCATGTGACATCACACTTGTACACATGTGGATGGTTGTGTCAATTGTGTAATGCTGTTTGTGTGTGTACCTGATTTTTTTGTGGATTCTCTGATTTTGTGGGACCAGTCAGTAATGTCTCCAACTTGAATGAAAGCCATGTATTACTAAGATAATTGTTACTACTCTGGTAAGGTACAGTAACATGTTTGAACTTTTGTTTCAGGAATTTTTTTTAGTTTTTGTTTTCGTTTTTACAAATAATCACTTCTAATATTTGTTAAGAAGTTTTACATTGTCATTTACATTTGCAATATTTTATATATTTATATAATATCCGATACTTTTAATATAATAATATGATTTATTTCTGTACTATGGCCACCGACCTATGGTACAAATAAGTTTCAAACAAATATACATCAACAGAGAAATAAAAATACAGCTGTTACAAGGTATTTCTCCATACAACAAAAGGCAAAAAAACCAACCATACTTGGCTAGATCTTATACAATCGTTGTTTTCTGGCACTAAAGTAAGATAAACAAATTTATGGTATAAAGGTTCCATAAAGTGGGGTAGATATTTATATCTCAGATCATTGTATAATTTGCAAACAAAAATAAAATGATACTCTGTTCTAAATATCGCCTGTTTCACACATGTTACATTTTCTCGCATGCCTTGGTATTCCAGTTCCACGACCTGATTCAATTCTCAAATTATGATACTTAGCAGTCAGTTGTAATGAATTGTATGTCTTATTGAAATGTATCACATTGTAGTATTAACTGAATTATGAATACAACCAAATAAAATCAAACCTTATCTTATTCTTTATGCATGTGATTGAAACTTAATAACCCTACCAAGCAACTGACTGTCAACAGTCTGTGAAAGTTAATAACCCTACCTAAGGCACTATGTACCAGGCGTAGTACAAGCCACTGACTGTCAAGTCTGTACAAGAAAACTTGTAATTGATTAAAAATATTTGAAACTGATTGTTACATTGTAGCTGACGTTTTCAGAGGTGTAGGACTATTAAAGGTCACATCACACGTCTACATCACAATGTCAGCAGAAGTTTGAGGATCAGTTTTAGTTTCCAAAATGTGTTTGACTATGTGGGTTGACATTTTACATTCTGAAAGCCATTCTCAATCCTTTAGATACAGACTGTCCTTGTTACAAATTGTCCATCAATCTAATGTTTTACCCTAACTTTCACTCTCCTTATTGTTATTGTATCGTATATACTAATGTTTTAAAACTTTATGTTCTATTTAATCTATATTTCAGTGATATCAATTTCGTGTATATGTACTGTATTTTATGTATTTTTCCCCAATACACAACATTTTATGGCTGCATTACCATAAATGAATAAAAGAATTCTTACGGGCTTAGAGTTCATAAACAGTCATCTCATCTGATTAATTTTCTTTCTGTGGTTTATATAGGTGGGAATTATCCCAGGAGAACCAGCCTTATCTACACCGCCATCAAGTTCTCAGTCTAATGGTGATACCAGTCTACACACTAAGTATATGATGACAGATAGTTTTATCAAAAGTAAACCCTACCCAGAGGTGTGTCCTCCCCCAACCCTTGTACCTCCAAAGAAACAGAAAACTCATTCCTCCAAGGTTAGTATTTTGTTACAGTATACATGATATTGTCATAGTTCATTGTCTGGATTTATGTCTGTAGACAAGCAAGTATTTACATTGTAAGCATTGCTTAGTTGGAAGCTTTAAAGTCCCTGTAGCTGAACTATTTGTTTTGTTATTATATTTCTTATTTTTGACTTTTTTAATATGTTTTTATACTTATTGAAACATGAATGATTGCCATGTAGTCAATTTGCAGTGTGTTGATTAACAATGAAATGGTCCTGACCAAGTTATTCTTACTGTTTACACATGGACATCAAGCCAGTGTACAAAGTACCATCAACAACTGGTAGTAGGCAATAAAGCCTAAGTGTCTCTTGATGAGTCTGTAGTAATTGCTTGAGTGTAAATTGCAACATTGTTTCACTAAAGTGATAATCAATCAAGGTTACCAAACACAACATTTTGAATACCAGAAACAGTTGATGTTATCCCAGACAACAAATACAATGTCTGAGGCATTATTCAAAACAATCTTTCCACTAAATAAACCATGTTACATTGTACCAAATACACCATGTCTGTGAGTGTTACAATGTAACATTCTGTCTATACCAAATACACCATGTCTGGGAGTGTTACAATGTAACATTCTGTCTATACCAAATACACCATGTCTGTGAGTGTTACATTGTAACATTCTGTCTGTACCAAATAGACCATGTCTGTGACGTTTCCACTTAGCTTCATCGTCAAAGGAAAATAATGATTACTTCGATTATGATTATTGTTTGTAGATTTACTTTAGACAATACAGTGATCTTGGTTGTAACTATTCTATTCTTAATTGCCCTTTCAGGATAAAAGTTCACAAAAAGCATCGAAGGAGCCAAAAAGAACTAAGACAGGAGACAAGGAACCAAAGAGTAGTACATCCAAAGAGAAGACGTCTAGTAAGAGATCATCATCACCATCCTCAGAAGAAGGTACAAAGAAGAAACGAAAGAGAAGTACATCAACAAGTGGAGAAGGTGTACATAAATCAAGCAAAGACAAAAATTCTTCAGGAGAAAAATCCAAAAGCAAAGAAAAGACCAAAATGAAGAAACCCATAGTGAAATTAGAACCACTTGGAGATTTGTTTGCACCAGAAGCTATCTTGGAAAAAAGACCAATGAAACCAAAACTGCCTGTTCCAAAGAAAGATTTGCCACCATTTGGTGACGAACTGAGTACTGAGGAAAAAGATGATTTAAGTAACGAGGCTCATAGTCCCAGTTCAAGTATAAGTTTCTCATCTCTGCCTGTTGGGGGCGCTGGTGCCCTGAGGACTATGATGGCAGAGTTAGGTGACGAGAATGACGATGATGATGATCAGGACATTATGACTCCATTTCAATCGACGGAACTTTCACAGAGTTCAGTACTTCCCAGTGATAATGAAAGCAATGCAAGTCTAGGCCCTGTTCTATCAAATTTGTCCACAACTCCAAGTTTTGAAAAAAAGAAATCACCATCACATAACAGCACATCCTCACACAAAGAAAAGTCCAAGAAAAGCAGCTCAATCAACAAAAAGAGTAGCAAGAACTCAGATCGCAAAAACAAGAATTCAGAAAGTCGGAAGTCTGGTGGCAGTACTACAGATTATTTAAATGAACTTGTTGAACTACATTCAAAACTAATGTCATTGAAGGACAAAGGATATCTACAGAAAGTAGTGGACCTTATAAAAGAAACTGGGTCATTTGAGGTCACTGCTACGACCTTTGACTTTGACCTATGTTCCCTCGACAAAAGTACTGTGAAAAAATTACAGCAGTGTGTGGAAGGGGTTGTTCTCACATAACTCTTAACACATTATTCTTTATATGTTTTGAACTGCCAAGCTACCAGACAAAAGGTATTTTTGCAAGATTTTTATATTGATATAAATGGTGAATGCAAGTGTTACACTATGTGTAACATTGTCACATTTGAAGTATATGTAAAGTATATAGAAAGAGCCAGGAAGTAATTGTTTTGATACAAAACACATACTTTATCTCAAAGATTATATTCATTCAGTAAGTTTCATCAATTTATGTTTTCATACATTCACATGTATTGTGCTAGTACATTTTTGATGTTGAAATTACATGTATTTCCTGTCAATCCAGATAAGTTGTTTTTTTCAGGTGATGTCTTTCTGATGTGATTGCATATACCGTATTATGCAAGCCAAGGTGCAACTATTATCACACTGTCTTTGATCACATACAAAGATATTATAAGTAAACTTAAACTATGACTTACAATATATGTGTCACATTGTAGTGTAGGGCAGTCCAGTCAGAATGTAACTAGGAAAGACAGATTTTTGATGGTTGTCTCCAGACCATGCATTCCATCGTATTCATTGTGTTTTATGTCACTTCATATAGTTAAAGAATAGATATAACATCCATATCAAGTTCATGTAAAATGGAATCAACCAGTGTTTCATGTATTTGCAAAGTCAGGTCATCGGATTCACTAGTGGGGGGGGGGGGGGGTTTATTTATAGAATTGAGAAAGGTAGTTTTACATTTTACAGAATACTTTGAGTCAACTTATTGGCTAAAGAAAATTTGTCATTCATTTTCTTTGCACCGAGTCTTTCAAAGACAAGCTTTCAAGTACTTTCACTTGTGACTATGTTTTGGGGTATTATAACCTCAAAACAAGACAGAAATAAATCTTGAAACACTTTCCCAGTTTCATAGGGTACATGGAAAAAATATCTTGGTAGACAGGTTTTGTTCCCTTTCAACCCTTTACAGAAACCCTAGATGTGAAAAACAAAATGGAAATAGGATATTCTCAACAAAATAACTTGGGGAAAGTTTCAAAACTTGTAACTTCGGCCGTTAAAAGGTATCAGGTCAGCAGAACTGGATATAAAAGTATAGTTACAAGTAAATTATCTCTTACAGTAATAAAACTCATTACAAGTTGAATTCCTATCACAATCTGCAATCATGGTTTCCATGACAACAGGGAAATATTTCCTTCTCGAAAGCCTTCAGTTTTACCAAAGACAAAGTCACAGTTGATAGGAATCTACCAAAAGTCTCAGTACAAATACAATTAACAATATTATTTTATTTTATTTTATTGAAGTAGAAAAAAGGGATAAAATAGATACCAGATGAAAATGAAGCATTCCTTAGAAAGTGAAACACAAAATATGTGAGTATCAAAGAAACTCAAAAATTTTGGTGCATTTATATTTTCAAACTAGTTACCGAGACTAAGGCATTATTGCAAATATTTTGTTGATGTCATCCCAATGAAAACTGATCACTTCATTCAAAATTAGCATTGTGGTTGTCATGACATTTACTCATCTCATAGCATTGTGGTTGTCATGACGTTTTATTCATTTCATCCCAGTGAGAAGTCATCACTTCATCCAAAATTAGCATTGTGGTTGTCATGACGTTTTATTCATCTCATCCCAGTGAGAAGTCATCACTTCACCCAGAATTAGCATTGTGGTTGTCATGACATTTTATTCATCTCATCCCAGTGAAGTCATCACTTCATCCAGAATTAGCATTGTGGTTGTCATGACATTTTATTCATCTCATCCCAGTGAAAAGTCATCACTTCATCCAGAATTAGCATTGTGGTTGTCATGACATTTACTCATCTCATAGCATTGTGGTTGTCATGACATTTACTCATCTCATCCCAGTGAAAAGTCATCACTTCATCCAGAATTAGCATTATGGTTGTCATGACATTTACTCATCTCATAGCATTGTGGTTGTCATGACATTTACTCATCTCATCCCAGTGAAAAGTCATCACTTCATCCAGAATTAGCATTGTGGTTGTCATGACATTTTACTCATATCATCCCAGTGAAAAGTTATCATTTCATCCAGACTTCATGGTGTCAGATTTTCTTGTATAGTTTTACACTTGCAAACAGTGTTTTTAATAATTAATATATTTAGTACATAATAGTGTTACTAATGGTAATGCCATAGTTTTGATTTGTGTTTTAGTGTTAGAAATAAAGGCTTTGTTTTCATATATGAAAGTTAAGTTTTGATAAAAATCATAAAGTTGATAATAGAAGCCAATGTACCAGTAGTACAGATATGAACACATCGTATTTATAAGTGCTCAAATGATAGCACATGAATCATGTTTTTGTAGAACATAAATTAAAGAGTAGCCATTAATATACAAAAATGACTTTATATGCATGTATTCCTTCAATTGATATTACATGCATTGATTTTACTTCCTTTCCTCATTGCTGTCATTCCATCTGCTTCCCCCTCCTTCACTCCCATCATTCCCCCCAGGTGCTTCCATTTGTTTCCCCCTCCCTCATTGGTGTTCTCCAAGCTCTTCCATCTACACCTACTCACTCCTCTCTTCTTAACCCCCCCCCCCCAATACTTGCCCTTGCCAGTGTACCACACTCCTTTTCCTCTCTAACCCCTTAATCTCTTTCTCTCCTCACCCACCCCCACCCCCCAGGCTCCATGCCTTTAAATGCTATACCTTCATTACATTCTCTATAGGCTACTATCATCTTTTCTTAGTAAATATACCATTATTAGAGGCATCACTCCACCCTTGTACTGTCTAGTAATGCATAGTTTAAGTAACAAACATCAGCACTTTTATCTCTAGTGTAAGATAATCTGATAGATGACAGATTCATACATTTGTACTCAGCCTGCTTACTTACCTGTACTTTAAAAACTGCCAAATAGTTTTGAAATCAGTATTTCTACCGGTATATGCCTATGTTTTCATACAACTTTTATGTACCATTTTCATGTTTTTGCTCAATTTTTATCTCGTAAAAAAACTTTCATTTGCTGTTACACAGTTTGTATCCGTATTTTTGTAAATAATGTATGTATCAGTATTTGATTATTTTTACTCAACCTGTACTTTTAGTAGTTGTTAATCAGATTTGAAACTGCCAATCTTACAATGTTTGTAAAATGTGAATTTAAAAAGCCTCTTGATTCATTATTTCTTGTAATTTGATGTTTTCTTGTGTACACTTTATTTTTTTGATGTGATGAATATGTTCTATCGGCAAACTTAGATAAAAACCGAGGTTGTTGTTGTTTCATGTGACATTTTCTTCAGCTCTGCCAGACAACTTTTGTTTACATCAAATCTAAACCAAGTCTTAGTATGAACCACATTCAGGACACCAGGTGCAACATCTGCCAGAGACTATTATTCATAGTCACACCATCACAACTTAAAGTTTTGTTTTTAGAAATTCATATTATTGTATTTCATTGCAAATATAAATATAATTTGTATATCCTCCAAAATTCAGAGAAAAAAGTACTTGTGAAAAGTCTAAGAAACATTTCTGTGATTTGTAATGATTTTTTGTTGGTTTATTTTCTGTAAGTATTCCAAGAAAAAAAAACTACATCCACCCAAATGTCATTAGTCTTTCTATTTAGAACAAAACCTGTTGAAAAGTGATATGTAATATTTATTTTTGTATAGCCAACTATGTAGTTATTTAGACGGAATACTTACTTTGTGAGATATCAAAATAAAAATATTATGTGTTTAGTGATGTTTTACATTCTTGCCTTTTATTTTTCCATGATATATTTGTTTTGTCAAATTAATGTTTTTTAGTTATCCTGTGTATAGTTGCATTACAGGTTTATGTCAAAAATTCGCCTAGACACTAGGCTGTAGTTGACTCACAACTGAGAATTATGCTTTCAGTATTTCACTTGTTATGAAGCAATGGCCAGAAATTATGTGCAAATTCTTATTGGGTTTCAAATTGACCCGCTGTGGCAGATGATGTCAATAGCGTAACCATGTGATTAGAATCAACAAGGAGAAAGCTGTATAATGTACACATTATTACTATTTTTAATAGTAATTGTAAAGCCAATGACAAAGGGATATATTTCATGATGAACTTCGAAGGGGGGGGGGGGGGGGTCTGTTGCTATTTGAAATTGTAATCTCATGTGAGGCTTGAATTCAAAACAGTTAGCATATATTATAGAGTTGTGAGTAATAGCCCCAATCAACTACAAGTATAGAATCTAGGCTATGAGTTGTGCATAAGTAATACATTGCAGATACTATCTAAAGATACATATTAGACAAGCAGTAGAGAGGCCAATATGGCCGGTATCTATCTTGTACTCAACAATCTGTGTAGTGTTTCTCATACACCTTTCCCTATAGATTATTCCTTAATCACTGCATACATCACAAAATATATCTTTTTCCACTAAAGTCTGCAAATAGATAAACCATTGGTTGTCTGTTACTCTCTATTTAATGTAAATGTTGTATTGTCTAAATCTCATAACCTTTGTTGACCGACACTGGTAATTGACTATTTCCTGTGGACCTGATAATAAATAAAACAAAATTTACTTTGTAACTCATCATGTGTGTAGTATGATCTTGTTTATAATGAGCCACATTGTTGATAATTATTACACCTGCAGGTATTACATCCAGTACTGACAGACAATGACACTTGTTTTGTACATTGAGATATCGTCATTATTTCAAATAATCAAATGCATGAATTTGTCTACAGTAATCAAGTCATTATGACTTGTTATGTCATCAGACTGCTGTTCTGCTACTGTTGTGGAGTAAGGGGGGGGATCTGTTGTGAATGGACATGCCATGGGTGAACACAAGTTATAGCATGTACGAAAAGTTGGATAAGCTTTGTACCCTACATTCTTTCCCATACCAGTATACAATATCTTAATGTTCTCTTTCTCCAACCACTGACCAGTATGCATAATATTTCACTAAAAGGTGGCTCATTACTGGCTAATTCCCTCATTTGCATATGTCAGTCACACGTCAGGTTACGTTTATCTGGGTACAGTTACCCTACCTACCCTGTTTTCTAAACACAAAAACCGTCTCAACTAACACAGAATATTTGTAGCTTGAAGATGAGCATATATACCGGCATATATCTTTATTGGCTCAGAAATGTTAGTACTACCAAACCCAAGAAAGACTAGCAAAAGTATAAGGTCAACTGTAGATGGCAGTATACATCATCAAAGTCGATTTCTTCACAAAGGTCAAAAAATGCGAAATTGCGACTGTTTGTGGTCTCAAAACGACTAATTGCGTAATAGTTGAAAAATGGCAATTTTCTTTCGTTGGCAGTTATAAAACGTGTCCATGGCCAAGGTAAATCAGATTTTAGGAGAGTTATGATAGAAAGCATGAACTTTGGAGTAGATTATAGTTAAAGTAATTTAGCATAAATATATTAAAAATTCATGGAAATATAAACGGAAAATATTTTCTTTATATTTTCAAGATCTCTTTCGAATTCGAACATGTTTACAATATTTTTCATAGTCTGGTTTAAGGTAGAGATGCATGTCTGTTGGTGAATTTTGGTCATTTTATTTTTTTTAATCATGAACCTTACCTTCATATTTATGTGTGTGTATGTTCCATTAAGCTTATTTGATATTTATTTCGCTGGAATTTGCCAATAGCCCTTCAACAAATCAATTCTAGGGAGAGGATAGGAATCTGTTTGAGACAATATTCAGTTGGCGATAGTCAGTACAAAACCAATAACAGCAGACTTTGGCACAAACACACATGGAGAACTCCATGGCAACGCACTATAGCTCGGTTCTATGATGTCATTATCCAACATATATTTAACTTCACTCCTTAACCGTTACTTCACAGGATTCATCTGATAAGGATGTTATTTTAATAGGAGCCTTGTTATCAACATCTATATCATGAAATATGATATCTGTTTTCCCTGGAACATTGGTATATGTATATATATGTATGTATGGAATATATATATTATATCATCACACACACACACACACACACACACACACATACAGTACATACATGTACATACATGTACATACACATATACATACAGTACACACACACACACACACACACACACACACACACACACACACACACACACACACATACTCATGCACACAAACATAATTATAAGATTTTCTTGGGCCACCTTGTAATTCTCCTTCACATATCAATAGTTCACATCTCTAACATCTGTACCAGAGTTGGTGATAATATGGGTTACTTTAATCCTTTCATTCCCAACTGATATTCTGATAACACACTGACACCTACACATCTGCTAAATTCAGACAACGAAACCAGTCTTGTTAGAAAAGAATATTTTATTGGCTTTGGCAAATTGCATGTAAATTTGCTGTGTACAAGTAAACGAAGTGAGACACACAAATCTGACTGAAACAGGTATCCCAGTGAAACAGACCAGCTGTGTCTGAAAAACAAAGGAGAAAAAACCCACACCACTTGGAACAAAGAAAACTTTGCTGTAAGCAAACAATAGAAAGCATCACATGCACAATGTGGTATGAAATTTATTGCAAATGAGAATGGAATTCTCTGTTTTAACTTTACAAGATATAAATTCCATGTATGAGACTTGAATGTGTAAGAAACATAAAGTAAATGTATCTGAAGAATTTGAATCATAATCTGTGTAGGTGATGCAAACTCTGTGTTCTTTCAACAGCAAAAAATATGTCAATATAGCTATGTATATTTGTAAATGTCTTCCAAACATCGTCTCTTTTTATCCATTTTTTAATTTCACTTCTGATATTGATGTAACATATCGCGTACACATTGATGCTTTTTTAAATCAGAGAAACCTATTGGTTGCATACATTTCATCACAGTAAACTACCTTTCAAGCAATGCAATGGTCTCTGTTATGAAAAACACTTTGAATGCCCATTTGTAAGAGTATTTTCCTTTAGAGCCATAAAACTGAAATGCGTTTTTGCTGCAGAAAGATACTGTGGGTAACACTCAAATTTCAACAGGAAAAAGTAACAGATTCAAAATTAAATCATGTTTTACGTTTAGTTAGAAGGGAGACATTTTTTTCAACAAATCTCTAAATTTATTCATGATATGTGCCAAACTGCTAAAAGTTCCAATGGAACCTAACTTTGTAAACTCTCAATAAGAATATTACACATTTGTTCTGTTGCTAATGGCAACCATTGTTACCACTTTTTCAAGAAGATAAATTTTCATAGAAATCTTTCAATTTTCATCAAAATACATAAAAGAAGCCATCTACAATTAACTACTTGCACGGCACACGGTAAGAAATAAATAACATTGTGCTGATCACATTTTTGAGACTGTAAATTTTTTCACACACTTTAAAAATGGAATCTGAAAAACGTATCTCAAAATGAAGCAATATTTTTGCTTCAGGAAATGCAGAATACAATAATGTTGCAATTGTGACTATATATATATATATATATATATATAGTATGTGCTCTGTCAAATGTAAAAAGCTGAAAGTGTAGTCTGCTGTAACTGAGATTCTTTATATATATTTACTAATGACAGACATTTACATAAAATAACAGGTACAATAATGCTGGTTTTTAGATCACAGAGACTTTGAAAACTTCACTAAATTCTGATTGGAAGATAAAAGGAATGAAATAACCAATCATATAGATGGTAATTATATCATCAAAAGTTTCAAAAATACATTAAACTGATTGATGACAAGGGAATCAAATTGACCAATCAGAATGTTGGTGATCATAATTATCAAGAAGCGTTTTCACATCTGCACTGAAATATGATTGGAGGACAAGGAACCAAATAACCAACCAATCAGAATGCTGGTGATTGTATCTAGAAAAGTTTATATACAAATGATATCTGATTGGATGATAAGGAATCAAATAACCAATCAGAATGCCTGTAATCGAATCTAGAAGTTTCATATCTGCACTGAAATCTGATTGGATGATGGAGGATCCAATGACCAATCAAAATGTTCTTATCAAATAAAGGAGGCTTTAGAAAGTATAAAAAATCTGATTGAGAATAAATGATCAACTGACCAATCCTAATTACTATCTGAAATCATGATTTATAGATTGTTAGTTCAATTAATGTTGGACTTGATAAACTGACCAATCAGCCAATAGTATTGCAGGTTTTAGCTTCAACACTTTGACTACCAATTAGCCAATAGCATTGAAGGTCTTAGCTTCAACACTTAGACTACCAATTAGCCAATAGCATTGAAGGTCTTAGCTTCAACACTTAGACTACCAATTAGCCAATAGCATTGAAGGTCTTAGCTTCAACACTTTGACTACCAATTAGCCAATAGCATTGAAGGTCTTAGCTTCAACACTTTGACTACCAATTAGCCAATAGCATTGAAGTTCTTAGCTTCATCACTCAGAGTCCTGATGTCACAGTCCTGATTTGTCTCCATATGGTTATTATTAAAGCTCAAGTAGACCCCTCAACTTATCAAACATTAACACATCAATAATTACGATTAAAACAACGCAGACATACAATTTACATAAGCAATAATGCTAATCAATAATATATATATGCAATTCATCTAAAACAACTCAAATTTCTGTCACAATATTAATTAATCTTTACAACTTGAAAAATTCAAAAGAATGTTTGGATGGATTTTCTTTTTAACGTCTAAAAACAAACAAAATATGTAGCACACAAATAAATAAATATTACATATAAAATACACCTGTACTATTTACACCACAGAGAGAGACACACGAACATAATATAGAAATATACAATTGTCATGGCAACCCATTTATACAGACAATGCAAAGGATTAAAAAGATATATGCTTTCTTTGGGAGATTTAAAATTTACAAGTCAGTTTGAAATATACTAGTTTAATAAAGTATTACTTTATCAAAAAAAATTACAATGGGACCATGATGAATTTCATTAAAACTAAAATAATTCAAATTTGAAGATATGTCATTATTTCTTATTTATTCTATGACTCAATTAAAAGTACATTTCTGGATGAGTACCCAAGTGATTTTTACATTTGATTTTTAATCAATCAACAATTTCTTATCAGATCATGAAAAGAGGAACATGATACAGACAGGACAAGGAGAGATGATGATGATGATGATGATGATGATGATGATGATGATGATGATGATGATGATGATGATGATGGTGGTGGTGGTGGTGGTGGTGGTGGTGGTGGTGGTGGTGGTGGTGATGGTGGTGGTGGTGGTGATGATGATGATGATGATGATGATGGTGATGGTGGTGGTGGTGGTGGTGGTGATGATGATGATGATGATGATGATGATGATGATGATGATGATGATGATGATGATGATGATGGTGGTGGTGGTGGTGATGATGGTGTACTCTACTAGAGTACGTTTGCCCTGCTACCCTTGTATGTCTTTTTAGCCTTTTTTAATTGTAACAGGGTTTAAACAGGAATAAATGTTCCTTTAAAAGATGATGATGATGATGATGATGATGATGATGATGATGATGATGATGATGATGATGATGATGATAAATTAAGAGAACATGATGACAAGTAGATTATATATGATAAAACGTCATAATTCAGTGATCAGCTTTTTCTTCTTTCTATCAGTTTTCAATCATTGCATACAGAAAACCTGTACTAGAGGGTAGACTCAATTCGATGATTGATTCTGGGTTGGTTTTCTTCCTTAGCTAACCCAAAACATCAAACTGTTCCTAGTATCCTTATCAAATCCTAACAGTTTGCACTTGTTCCCTTGTGCCTTTAATACTATAACATTAAAACTATGGTAGGAAAGAAATTCAACCATAAGTATTACATAAAAATTCTGCCAAGGCCGTTGAACTTCTTCAGGTGCACAGTAAAAGTAAAAAATATCTTGTACCAAGTTCTTAGTTCATCACATAGTATAGTTCTGGACTGTTCACATGGCTGTCACATGGCTGTCACATGGCTGTCACATGATTGCATAATAGTCCAATCAAGAGACAAGTTAATACATTGACACAAGACCTTCCTCTGTCCAATTAGAAAATGGTATATGCCTTTAAACTGCAGGTGATGATGTAACCCATCCACAGAAACACCAGGAACACAGCACAAACCCATTTAAAGACTTTTGGTCCACCAAGTTCCCCACCAACAAGCTAAAAAAAAAAAAATTTGACATTCTGTAAGTCTACATACTTATGTTTTGAAACTTAAATTACTTTCATGAATGTTCATTAAGTGATATAATAATGCAGTCTCCTGGATATCTTTCTTATTGCTCAAAATATTCAAATCTGAAAAACAAAAACCTCAGTAGAATAATTAAACTTTAAAAGTATACAGCAAAAGAGAAAGACTTGGAAAATATTGCATGAATTTGAGATATATGGATGGAATACATAAAAAACAAAGGTAGCTGCATATATGGCTGTATGGGGGCGCTATTTACAAGTATGTTGTGGATCTGTGTATTTTAAAGTGATAGAGGTCACTTACCTTTCTTCGTAACACAAGAAGTAAAATACATACAGCACCACAAGAAGTAAATACAGTGACAGATAGGTCCAGGTTGTCAGTCGATATGTACAGCTTCTTGTTTTTGGCGTATTTATACATAACATTGATGACCCAAGGAAGTCCTAGTCCAAGAAATACATTCACACTATTGCTCCCTATCAAAAGACAAAGGCAGGGGAAAAGGGTTAGTTTTTACCAACTTTTTAAAAAAGTTCCTTCAAAAGTAATGTTTGCAGCTTTCATAAATATATGTCATGAAGGGCACATCATCAAAAAAGTCTTTTAGATTTTCTTGCCTGGGTTGGGGAGCGGAGTAAGGGGAGGGGAGTAATCAGAAATTACTTCTTATATTGACAAAAATTTCATCAATTGTGTAAAATAAATCATAAATTGTCAAAGAAACAGTTTGATAGTACAAATAAATTACTGTGGAATGGCTGAATGTGGTGTTTCGGACTTTGCATTTAATGTGTTTGTACATAGATTGTGTGTTGTTTTTATTGCTTGCTGTTATATATGCATACTTGATGTCATTGTTGTTACTTTCCAAGTCCAGCTGTTTGATGTCAGGTTTTCTTTTGTGATATTAGGCTACCAAAGGTCAAATCCAAAGGTCAAATTACACTGAGAGGGCATTTACATGCACCAGAAGTACTAGCTGTTATCCTTGGTTTCTGTTTGGCAACCTTCCTAGTGAAGATCCAGATCTTACTACAAGACTATTACTTCCATACATTGAAGTTCAAGTTGACAGCTGCAGTTTATATACTGTTATGTATTAACTGACCTGTGACATTGCCAATGGATGCGTCGGCATACTGGTCTTGCATGGCTGCTGTTCTACTGGCAAATGTGTCCGGTAAACTGGTCCCTAGAGCTACGATGGTTATCCCTGTAACACTGGTTCTTATTCCAATCACACAACCTAACAAATGACCCAACTGAAACACACACAAAAAAATAAAAAAATGTTGAATTTTCCATGCATTTCCAAGTTTTTTACTCTATCATCTCATTCAAATTTTATAGTCATATTTATTTTAGCACATGAAAAATTTGGAGGAATGGCAAATTAAGTTGTGTCAAGCACCTTTTAATAGTCACTACTTGCAAATAACTAATGCTACAATAGCTCACCATATTAGTAGAATTGTCATAAACTCTCATAATTTGCATAAATTAAGTAAAGTATGTTTTCAAGGTCTTGTTCCGTGGAAAAATCTTTCTGTGTATATTCAACTAAATCAATTGATCCAATACTGAAATATATAAGACTACTTTTGGATTGTAACTACTTGGAATTAACTCAGATTAATTTCGAAAAAATACTGGCCAATGAATGAAATAGTTGACATTTCCCTGTGAATAATTTCATAAGAGTCAAAACCATTATTTTATTACATTTTTGGGACAGGAAAAATTCAGCTGTTTGCACCCTTTATATTGATGTATGTGTCACAGCTCTACAAGGTCAAAGGTCAAACTGCTCCATGTAAATCAAATTTTGTATTGGATGTATACATAAACTAAACTATGATTGGCTTACCTGTTCAACTAATGCTGTCAGACCACCAATAAGAAGTAGGGAGAGAAGAAATGCTGGATATCCACTTAGTGTTGTCCTAGAAACAAAGTAAAAATGTGCACTCATAAGTCATTTGCAATTTTTTGACATTATTTTTGGCTACAATAAAATGTGACTGAAAATTGTATAAATTAATTACTCACTCGTTGACAAATTTTTGAAAATCGCATTGATATTGCTGTCAATATCAATTGAAATAACTGCTGTATAATAAATGAAATATGGAAAACTTGAGTGGTTAAAAGTCTGAATTGTGACTTACTTGGGTGGTACAAATGCAAAGAGGACTTTCCAGAAAAAGGTAAGGAAATGTAAAACGTAGTCAACTGATGATGGAGGGATATCATTACCATCATCATCTTTATCACCACCTACTGTCATTGCACTGTAAATCAATCAGTGTTATACAATTAATTAGTCAAAGATCACAAAAAAACAGTACATTTGTCAGTCATCACTTTGCCATGTCAAACAACAACTTTTATCAAATAAATGACATGACATTGGAGGTGTGTAGTGAGAAAAAATAATCAACTTTGACATATTTTATAACCATTAAGTATCTTTTTCAGTAAGTTCTGAAATCTATTTCAGCAACTTTCTAATAGAAATATGTTGAATCAGTCAATTTTACAGGAATAATCTAATAAATTCTGTATATTAAAGCTATTTCTGCTGGTATCTTTTTTCCCTAAAATCAATTTCTGGTGAAAATGCTATTTAGTCGTATGTACCATGCATCTAAAATTTGCTGAAATCCGTGAAGCAGCAACAAACAAACTTAGCAGTTACAAAATACAAACCTGTCACAAGAGGGCTCCCTACTAACTAGCACTATCACACCAATAAGGCAAAATTCCAACAAATTATTATAAATCTAACACGATTAGGACCACGCAAATAATTTGTTGCCGTTACTTGAAAAGTAAATGATTTTATAGTATTTGACTGCAATTCTACAATTTTGGCTGTATGCTCTTACTTTCTGAATTGCTCCCCATATGTCTCATTCTCCTCTTCATTATCTTCCAGTATATTTGCAATTCTGTCTTGTACAAAATCTGTTAAAAATAAAAGTACATAGGTATGATTAGATTACGTCTTTTCAACTATAACTACTTTTCTACAATCAAATTGAAACCCTCATTAATAACTCTACCTTACCCCAGTATTTCATTTTTATGGTACTTTCCATATCATAATTATTATGATTCTGCTGACAATGAATGTTATTGCAAAGTTGGATGGAACCATTATAGAAATATAGGGATGTAAGGCTACTGATAGGAGGGGTAAGATGTGACTTGCCATTTTTATATTCATAAGTTACACAATTGACTTTCTCCTCTGAAATATTTAGCATAGAATGATGTATAGTTCACTCAACAAAAGTAACCCCCACAAAAGATCATATAGTTACAAACTAATCCCTTTAAACACATTTTGCCTTAAAGGTTTATGATTTAATACCACGTTCTTGCATTAGTATTATCAGTGGAACCAGATGAATTATACAGGACCATTCTTTTGTTCTATATCTGAACCAACTTTTTCTAAAACATTTCGCCAGACTGTGTTCAATTAACACCTATGGTAAATTTGAATCCTTCTCTGAACTGGACCTCTGAATATTGCACAGATAGATTTGCTTGTATATTTTCAAACTAACCATCCATGTCTTAGTCAATCAATATTTTTAACAAATCCTTTAGAATGAAAACATTATTTTTTTATGGCATCCTAAGTGTCACCGTTCTAGCTGTATGTATTAATAAAAAAAAGAGCTTGTGAATATATCCCCCTAACTGATAGTGTCATATTCCACGAAACATGGTCTTTCATTTATTCAAGTCTAAGCATCATGTGCGGCGGCGGCTGGTGATATAATGCTTCATCCAGCCAAGAAAGCATAGTATACTCTACTGCACTTTGAAAGTATACAATTGAAAGACGACATAGTGTCTAATGATACATGTAAAAATAAAAAGTAATTCATGTTCGCTTAATAGCTGTCATCAATCCATCAACTGTAGGGTAGATTTACACATTATTTTCAGCCCCACATTCATACAGACATTTAACAAATTATTATAATAATGATGATATAAATTCTGTCCACACTTTATGACTCGTCTACAACGCAATTGTTGTGAATCTATATGATGGCTCAATGCAGTAATTCAATGCAATGTTTTAGCCTAACTGATCAAAGATGGAAAGTGACTGAAAAACTGCTCCTTAGTAACAGCAACAAACATGGAAAACTATTATTCTGTTGTCATAACAACATACTGTTCCCATGGTAACTACTCACCTCCTCCAATGGTAGCAACACAAGCGCTGTGATCTCCAATTTTTGCTCCCAAACTGGGGTTTCGTAGCGTAATCACAAAATTTTTCAATTTCTGAAAAAAATCCATAAAAATTCAAAATTTTCAAAGAAAATTCATAAATAACAAAAAGGGAATCCAGTATATAACAACTGAAATCATAATTTTTCTTAAATTTATGATAAATTTTAAATATTTACAAAATAACAACTCTGACAAGCTGAAATATTTCTATTTCCTTCCTCAAAATATTGAAAGTATTTTCTTGCAGTCAAATAATCATACAGAACCACAATCAATTGGAGATCTGATGAATGATTGATTGCATTTGTGACTATGTTGTCCTTATATTCAAATATAAAGCCCTGTGTCCAACTTTCATGTATTTTATACAATTGAGACACTTATAAAAGTGTCATAATATATTTATTAATTATCAAACTTGTATTTTCATAATTTGTTTATGTACATCTATTTTAAGTGCTCGTACAACAAATTGTATCGTTTCATAATTTTTTCTATCCAGATAGTCTTTTCTAACGTAAATATCAGAATTTAACCTTTAATAATGACACCTAACTGATCTGTTATCCAATGAAATAATTCATATTATTCATATTTTAATAATTCATAATTTACTGAATCTATAATCTGTATTATTAATGATCACGTTATTATTTGACTACCCACTACATCTAAAAACACATACACCTGACTTACCTTACTGCAGGCTTTATTAATATCCACACTAATTTCTTGTGACATTTCTCCGTGTTTAAAACACAGAGTTCCTGATGTTGTTTTATAATCAAACTCATCCAATGTGTCTCCACCCTTTGCTGATCCATCACTGCAAATTTTTAAAAAATGAAAAAAAATGTCAGATTAAAGATAAAATTTATCCCAAAGTAATTAAGTGTCATATCTCTGTACTATCACTTCACATTCTAGTATGTGTTATGCATGGAAACTATTAAAAATCATATCAAATTATAAATATTTGTCACAAATTTTTGAAACTTCAATCCAATGTGAGATTGTTTGTACATCATTTCTCAAGTAGGTTCTTGATACCCTATATTCCATGCATGGATTTTTATTTATTGTAAACTTTTGTCTTCAGGATTGTATTGCTCTGATCTGTGTTATTTCATAAAACTAGTTTTGTACTCTCTGTTCACTCTTAGATATTTTTTTATTTCTTTACCAACACTTAATTGATATTCATATATTTGTTTGTAAATTGTCATGACAACAGACAAGACTTACATGGTTGTATATTGTATTGTAACTGTTCCATCAGAACCTTTGGACCTAACCACATTAGCAACTAGACATCCTTTGTTCAGATTAGCATGATAACTTGGCTCTTCAAAGGAAAACTCTCCAGGCTCTGTTACAAGAAATTATACAAATGTAATCAGAATAATAAAATAAATCAAAATACTCCACATATTTAATCTTTCTGTCTCTCCCCCTATTCAATATCAAATCAATCAATCAATCAATCAATCAACCAACCAACCAACCAACCAACCAACCAACCAACCAACCAACCAGCCAACCAACCAGACAATCAATCAATCAATCAACAAACCAATCAATCATTCAATCGCTAAAGCTGTGCAAAAAAATTGTTACAATTCCATTTCATCATCAACAGTACTGGTATTAGTCTGTAAGGAAGATATGGAAACTTTTACTATAAAGACAGTAATTGAATGTTTACTATAAAAGTGAGGTAACGCCATTATAATTTCTATAATGAAGTGAATCATATCAACCTGTACACTGGTTTGTCAAGACAAGTCAGATCTTAGCAGTAATTTTTGTTTAAAAACTCACCATCATCATCAATAATTGTTACCCTACACACACTAGGATCTCCAAGTCCTGAATCACCAGTAGCGTTTTTCAGAATAACATAGAAATCCATATCACTTTCATATTGGTTGTCGTTGACAATTGGTATAGAGAGTGATTTCTTCCATTCAGTATCCTTAAACACCTGCAGACATTATTATACACATAAAACATTTATTACACAAATTTTGACATTTGGAATTATCACTTAATGTCCATATTATTAAAATGTCATCATTTAATATAATTCTTTGTCTTGCATAAAACATAAGGTGTTATGAATATTTATGTCACGTTTTGTCTCATTCATACAAAATACAACAACTACATGTCAGTGTTTTCAAATGTCATGTCGGGTAAGTGGCTGATAACTCACCAACAGATGTACATTTTCATGTTATGTATATATCAATGGTGTGTTTTCGTGACTAAAACATGTTTTTATTTCCGGTAATGAATATTTATGCCACATGTAGATATAACCTGTGTAAAATCGTTTATGGTTATTAATACTATTAAGCAAATAGAGTCTCAATACATATACAGTGCTCATATCAATTGAATTAATAGGTAAATAACATATTTTATCAACTTGTTTGTGGCACAAAAAATGTTAGGGTTTGTATTTACTGTTTTTCTTTTCTGTGGAGTTATTACATGTATTTTTTTTAAATATTATTTCATAAATATCAGATTTGTACCATTCTTATGACATGAAAATTTACAGGTTACCAGGGTAATACTAGGCAGTGTCGAATACTCTGAATCACTGTGGCCATTTAGTCTATGGGCTCTTGCTAAGCATAACAAGTCTGTATGTACACGTACTGCTCACTCAGTTAATTCTCAGTCATGTACATCATAACAGCCCATTGTAGCTGACAATTTTTTAATTTGTACCTTTTTTCAAAAAACATTTTTTTAGTTATCCTTGGTAGAGATATTTATACATATTTATTAGTCAAATAAAATAAAATCAAGACATCAGCAAAACTTAGGGATTTGCTTCCAAAATATTTTTTGACTCTATGAGTAGAAATTTTCATTTGATACATACCAGTTTTCCCTGAGTAAACTTATATTCAGTATCCCTCTTTGCAGATCCATCTCTAGTCTCAAAATCCACGGTAACGACACCAGTTATCAGGTCATCCTCACCTCCCTCATCAAGAACATCTAGATTACCATTTTGCTATTTGAAAAAAGAAAGACGAAAAACACATTTTATTATTTTTGAAATTTGGTAAGTATTCATTTGAACACTAAAAATATTCAAAAAATTACACAGAAAAAAATCAGAAATGAACAAAAAATCCAAAAGTCAAATTTTTTCAAATATTTCATGTAGGAGAATAATTTTTCTGAATCGCATGACAGAAATTCTGTTTATATTTTGATATTAATCTGCAGATACTGATACATTCCTAGTCCCCAATAAAAGATTATATTTTATATATAAAAGATTATTTTTTATTTAAAGAATAAATTTGAAATTATTATTCAGTTAAATCTACGCAGGAATTTTGAGAACAGTTTATGTACAGTATTGATGTCAACATAAAAGTTGAATCTTTCTTGTAATTCAAACTTCTGTGAACGTGATTGTGTGTAGTGAATTTGACAAGTTAATATAAACAAATGTATAAATAAGTTGAACGACCGTGACACCCAACAAACAGGAAAGTAACAATAACAAAAATATGATTCAATAATGCAGGTATGATTTGTTTAGTTTGTTTATAATGAAAATTATAAGCATGATAGTAAAATTACACAGTTTTATGATGCTTATGAAACATCTGTTGATTCATATAAAGATTTACTGTATGATGCAATTGGTTTAATGAACTCTGCGTCGATGAACTAGAGGCCAGCACACATCGTTGTCATGACAACCACACTCCCATATTATGTCAACTCATGAAGGTTTTGAAAAAAATTACTTAGCTATTGTAGTGTACAGAATAACTTTTCTGTTGTGTGCATATTATGGAATATATATTATATGATGAGTGATGTATTTTGTGTTTTAGCTAGATGGATTACAAATGCATCATGTACACAGTTATTAATGAGTTTTTCATGTGTGCTCAGACAACCTGGATCATGATATACATGTACTAATAGTTCTATTTAAATCATCACCACAGCCATCTCAATTTGATGGTCAAATTGAAAGGCTTTCTTTTGAAATGGTTTTCAAATTTTCCCTGTTGTATTGTTCGTCTGTTAAGGTATTACAGGTATATATACGTATATAAGGTATGTATTTCAAAGTCAAACATTTATTGAATTAACAAAAACAGGTAATGATTGCGTGGTGCATTTAAACATGTATATACTGCCCTCTGGTGGTAATGCTTTGTCGAAAAGGTTTTCAAGCTCATCGATATGACAACGGTACATCAAGCCTTTGAGTTATAAAACCACCTTTATCACAAGGTGGGTGAATTCTGACGATATTTAAATACAAATATTTTGGGGGTAATTTAAATTGCGAGAAGGAAACCCTTATGCTATTTGTTCACTATCTAACCTTTTCTAATCGTTATATTTTTAAATTGAAATCAATTTTTTAGTGCCTAATGTAAATTAGAGCCATATGGAAATCTACAACTAAAACAACTTTATCACGGAAAATGTATGCAAATTAAAAACATACAACAAAATAATGCAATTAGCGGTAACATTTTCAAATACATTATTCCAACATCACACTCCACCTTATTTTCTCATTATCTCTTATTGTAGAAGTATATGAGGATATGTTTGTCACGACTGCATTTGATTCACTGGTATCATTCAATTGATGACTGTTTGTAACAGGAAATTACTTGCATTGTAAAGACCTCTAAATTATCTCCAGATTGAGAAATAATACCACTGTCGTCTGCATCAAATCAAACATCAAACTCACCATAATAACGGATATATGAATGAAATATGTACAAGCCTATGATTAGGACTTCCTTGTAGGAAGATTTTCCTAAATGACATCCCCAATTCCATATAGTTTCTTCTAAGGAGGCAATCATCTCTTGAAGGAAGAGATGTCTTTTTAATTGAACTTAGAACATTATTAATAGACTGTCACTCGTAAGGAGATTTTTCGGTTTAACGACTAACAATAAATTTACTGACAGTGCCGAAACCCTGGCTTTTCAGGTTACAGCTTGTTGATTTCCTCTCCATGTAGGGGAGAAGCCATACTTCTGTTTACCATTAAAATTTGATTGGTAGTGCAACTGTGCATCACTTATGTACTAGTATTTGAGTTAAAGGGTAGATGAATGTGAAGAAGCCATAATAGTAGTACTTGTACATTCTTTATACAAATAAGCTACCCTTCCTTAAAGTCTAAACATGTAATTAATCTCACTGCCATGCTCTACTTTCAGATTGGTTGGATTTGCATATTCAAATTATGGTCGTCACATGATCAATCTCAGTGACATTGCAGGTGTCTCCTCATATTACCTTGAACAAAATCTACAATGTTTGTTGAAAATTTTCACAATTCCAAAGAAACTGACAGAAAATAATTGTACTTACCACATCAGAAACTCTAAGCTTTGACTTTGATCTATCAACAAAAGAAAGACATTAAGATATGAATACATCAAACATACACAAATATATATCAAATACGAAAAAAAAAACGTTAACCAAATACACTGTAGATACACAAACTATAATTCTTTTGGATCAAAATTTGTAGTGACAAATAAAATTCTTTAACTAAATTAATTTAAATTTAATTAATTTAAATTTAAACTTAATTAAATTTTTTTCAACATAAATGTAATATATTGATTTTATATTTTTCAAAAAATCTTTCTTACAAGTAATTTGAGGGATGCAGTATTTTGGAAATATTAAAACACGGTGGTTTCCCACCAAATAAAATCACATATTTTTGTGGCAAATGTAGAACAAATTTACTCCTGATTTGTTTGTGAGAGTAGAAAAATTACTCTTACTGATGGAACATGTGACTTTCATTATAATCCTATTAAAGTAACATTTTATAATTGCATTTACATTGGATCAAATTGAGTTTATTTGCAATGGAGGTATTCAATCTGAATGACAAAAAATGTTCTTTTGTTGTTTAACACAACTTAAAACATTTGTTGAATGAAGTGGGAAGCTCAAAAAACCAACACACCACAAATCTGTAAATTCCATGGATATGTAAATCACACCATGAATATGTAAATGTTTCAGAAATATGTAAATGACTTCATAGATATGCAAATTCAGAGAGTGTGGGGCTTGATATGATTGTAGAAAATAACATTATGGTTAGAATATATAGACCAACATGACGGATTGGTCATGAAGAACAAGGAGATGAAATTATATATTTAACTATAGGAACAGATTACAGACCAACTTGTTGTGTTGTTACACAGCCTCAGATAGAGATGATGATGCTTTGCAATATGTTATTAGTCAATTGTCAGAATACAATATGGTCTCTATGAATAGTATGATATGGTACAACAACTGCAGTCACCTTTATATACTGCCCAGAGAAATGTACGATATGGTTTGAAAAACTGCAGGCACCTTTAATTCCAAGAGAATTGTATTATATGGTACAAAACTGCAGTTACCAAATTGTATGATATGGTACGAAAAATGCAATGAAGCTGCCAAGACAAACTGTATGATATAATGTGCAAAAATTGCCCCATGACTGCCCCTGCTGAATTGTACGACATGCATGATATGGTATGAAAATTGCAATGACCTGTACTGCCTTGCACAAATTGTTCAATATGGTATGAAAATTGTAGTGACCTGACTACCTTGACAATTATATGATTGGTACGAAAAGAAATGCACTGACATGATTGCCTTGACAAATTGTACAAATTGCAGTGACCTAATACTGCTCAGATGAATTGTATGATATGATATATGAAAACTTCATTGGCCTAATACTGCCCAGACAAATTGCACAATATTGTATGAAAGATGTAATGACCTTTATTACTGCCCTTAAAACAGAAGTAATGTTCTCCTTCAGATTTCTACTACTATAATACCACATACATTTTACTTTATTTCTCAAAAACACAAGAATACAAAACACAAACATGTCAAATAAACAAAACTAAAAAATGCACATAAAAAAACAAAGTACAAGGTATAATATATAAAATCAATCTTTTCAGGGGGACCTGCAAAAAACTGCATTTTTAAAATTTCTCAGATATTAAAGTTAAAGTCAATATTCAAAATAATACAACAGACCATTATAAGTTGTCATACATCTCTGAATGGCACAGTGTTTAAAAACATTAATTCTACTGATATCAGGTCAAAAACAAGTAAAATTTCTAGTTATCCTCTGTGGAACATTAAACTGTAACTTAGAGAGAATATACAGACTATCATAAACATTATTTAGACACTTGTCATGTCTAACTGTATTCTACTAGTAACTCTTACATTACTATGATTTCACAATACACAGAAGAGTATTGATTCTAACTGCTCTATTTGAATCATGTTTCAGTGAAATAAAAAGCTATAGAAAATGTGTTTTTATGGAGAACGTTTGGTGATGGATCATAACATGTACTAAAAATAGCTGGAGTCATGAAATTTCATACCACTTCCACCATATTGAATTAAACAACTCAATGATATTGCTATGAATTAATGCAAATATAACCCCAGGCTATTAGAAAATTACTTTTATGTTGAATTTGAAAAAGAGCACTATTAGCTGTACTCTGGCAAATTTCATTTTGAAAAGCAAAATATGTAGTTTGAAAGTTCACAGTGCATTTATTCCAACATAGAAAGCTTCAAACGGTAATTAAGATTAACTAGAATCTGATATTTGAAGTAATTTAATAATTAAAAGTTATTATACCAGTAAATCAAGATGGAGACTGACCAATAGATAGGGATTAAGTTTCTATGACAACTGGTACTTTGATGGTATTTATTAAGTAATTACTTTTTTTTAAAAACTATTTTTGGAGACTAAATCATATTACACAACACAAAAAGATAAGTACAAAAAAATGTACATCCTTGTTTTATCAATACATCAATATATTACAATTTGCTTACTGCATTCTGAGATGTACTATAAATGATATTATATACAGATACATGTTAGGACAATGAGCTAATTAATATTACATTTAAAGGAATTAGTTTATGAAAGTGTCTATATTCAAAATGACCATGTGGATGACAAATGGGTAATTATTTTGGAGTTTTTGTATCATATAAAACAACTCTTTTGATACTTGACAAAAATTAATAATGTGAAACAGCATATACCAAGGAGGCCATGTTTGTATAAACTCAATAAATTGCAAAAAGCTGCAAAATGTCTAAAAGTTTGTTACAATAACAAACATTTTACACATTTCAAAAAAAAAAATTGTTGGTCATTTATCGAGTTACAAACATGGACTTGGTATATGTTATATCAAATTCTTTTGTCAAGTAGGAAAACATAGTAGAGTTGTCTTATGGATAAAAAATCTATAACAAATACCCATTAGTCATCCATATGGTCACTTTTATATAACTACATGCACATATTTTCATAAAAAATATTTTCCCTTTTAATTATTTTATGCTTTTATTTTTTCACTTCCCCTTGAGTATGGATTCCTCATTTCTTAGGATATTCAAATGATGTACAAATTAATATGAACTGAGACTGTGATTCATGTTATTCGTAGCCAGTGGGGATTATGACAGTGCCATGACAACTAATTCTCAAATGAACAGAACAACTGATCAAATTTTATCACACTTCCTTGGGAATAAATTCTTACAGCAAAATTTGTTATGAAACAAAAAAATTATATTTTCTATGTTCAAGAAGGGAAGTGATTGCAGTAATACATTTGTTGTACAAAATGGTTATTATAAAATGTATAAAATGTAATAATTGTGAGAATTAGTAATACATTTTCTGTTTGTCCGATGGAATTCTTCAGTTATATTTTATCAATTTGAGATGGTCAAGTGACAGCTTAATTTTATATGTTTAGCACATCTATGTTTCATCAGTCTCATTTTATTTGAATCATGTCTGCACTTGTGTGTCAGTATGTTCAACTTTATTCAATCTGCGTGTTAGAAAGCACTATAGCATCCACAATATAGTGAACGTGATATATAAAAGGAATTGATTAGTTTGCCATCCGTAAATGGGTGACTGTAATGAGTTATGTAAACGACAACAGCAGGTCTAGATTTGATGTCAGTAGCTATTACACTCTGCTGAATTTTAAAAGAATTCTAATAACTCCTGATTTACAGTGTTACTAGTAAGTGACATGTGGATGATACTTGGGGACATCACACACCTGGTAATAGGAAATCTATCCCAAATAATTTGATTATTCTATATTGTAGAATTGACAAGAAAGGAGATCAGTCCTAAAAATGGTTCTTGCCCATATTGTGGTCAAAGTACATTTTACTGTTAATGTTGTCTTGAAATCTTGATAGATCATCTAACATATCTTTGCCATTACTAACGAGACTAGCTGTTTGTTCACTGTCTATCACAACAACCATTGTCCCATTTCAACCATGCGACTACATTAGCCTGACTTTCTCTGTTGATATTTATTTTACAATTAGTGTCAGCGTCATAATCTTTCTGTCAATTTAACTTTTCAGTCAACTTATCCAAAAGTGAAGTGCAGGGTACACATTTTCAAGAAATTAAACATTACAACAAATCCAAATCCTATAATACTCTAGATCAACTAAACAGATGAGACACACACACACAAAATTGTACAACTCCTTTACAACTATGAAGAGACACCATCTAGGCAGGACGATACACCATCTGGGTAGGACAATACACCATCTGGGCAGAGTGATGGATAAACCATCTGGGTAGAGTGATGGATACACAATCTGGGCAGGACGATACACCATCTGGGTAGGACAATACACCATCTGGGCAGAGTGATGGATAAACCATCTGGGCAGGGTGAGTGATACACCATCTGGGTAAGGCGATCAAGACAGCATCCGGGCAAGGCAATTGATACACCATCTGGGCAGGACAACTTTAAAAATCTAGTTGGTTGTAGTTTCCTTTTATTTTCTTGTCATGAGATCAATAAATTATATAATAAATTATTGATATTGTGAAATTCAAGCTATTTTGCAATAATACATAACAGATTAATGAATTACTAAGCTTCCAAGTTGATAACATATTACAATGGTTAAAGTTCAGTGGCAATGTGCGACACATCTTTGATGCACATGTCTTTTTTGATACTAAAATGCCAACATTTTAGTGTTTCTTTCAAGCATCATGTGCAATCCCAAGGTACATCTTGTACAACCTGTCTCTTTCTGTCCCTTCATTTCTGCTTCGTAAAAAATTCATTATGTGGGGACAATGGATATGCACACTTAGACAACCACTGTAATTTATTGTACACACGGGACAGAAAGAAAAGCAAGTCGGTACAAGAGAACAGATGAAATCAATTTAAGATATACCTTGGGATTACACTTGATGCTTGAAAAAAAACCATGAAACTGAATTTTAGCGTCAAACTATTATTTGTAAACATTAGAAAACATATGCACATTGAAGATGCACAGCACAATACCTGAGATTCACTGATGAATCAAACAGTCTATCCTCAACTAGAACACAATTTGAAGCACAATGGCTTGGTATAAATACACTGTGTTCCCTTCATAGGATATTGTAATGTCTTTTGATCTGCCAAACTTGTCAAAAAGGGCCAATTTAAATTCTGAAATTGTAGAGTTGCAACTTTTGAGTTATTGTAAGATTATAATGCATCACTGACTTTGTATCGTAGGCACGTGTTCACATGTCTTATAAAATGACTGCGACTTGAAGACATCTGTCTATAAAATAATCAGAGATCTGATGAAAATGATGAGTCGTTGTCTATATCCTTTTAACTTGAGGTATATCTAACATCTGACGCATGCATACTTTCCCATTGCTCAAGTTTAAAACCTTGATGATTTTTCTCTCATTTCTACTGCCTTGTTGTGCTCAGACACGACATCAAGGTAGAGGATGTGAACCAATCTATCAATAACAATTTGAATCTTGCTGTCATTAATATTTGTAAATGCTTTTAGGATGACAAATTGATTGCATTCATCATATCTTATAAAATTGATAATGGAAATGGTTACCATGGTTATGTTGTTGCCATCTGAAGGATACAATGTTGTACTCTTTCTTCTTTTATGTTTTAAGTTTGTCAAAAGACAAATTCATAACTATATACGTCAATCATGTTTTCAATTGACCATTCTTAAGCTTTGATATTACTTTTGTTAACAGCATCAAAAGACAGCCTTTCTAAATATGTACACTACAATTCTATATTTAATAATAAATCTAGCAGAATGACAACATTCAGAGTTGAGTTGTGATTTGACTTTTATATGAAAATTTACTAACAATATGCATCATTGATTATATGATTCAATGATAACTTTAATGTGGATGAAAGCAAAGAACACTTAGCCTAAATTATGTGTTCAATGTGTACACATTTCCATTTTGATAATGATGGGAAACAACAAAGACAGCGAAATTAAGGTTAAGGATGTTAGGGATGAGAATAGAGAAAAGGCAGGTCGGTAAAAATGACGGGGGGGGGGGGGGGGGGGGGGTGCTACTCACAAGTAAGGGTAGACATATGTCCTTCAGTTTTGACCCCCTCCCTTTTTTTAGCCAATGTAGGCTTTGAATTTTGAGCTTTAACCCATCACTTTGAAAGCATGTGCATCTTTTGACCCCATGCTTTTGGAAACCGTAGTTTCTAAGTTTTTCCTGAGACCCAGCTTTATCAGAAGTTGTTGCCATGGCAGCCAACCAAATGGCATTCCATTTGACTGAAAAGTAGACTTTTGACCCCTAGTTTTTTAAATCTTTGTAGAGTTTGTGATAATAATTTGAATTTTCCAGGGAACACATTTACCCATTACCCAGATTAGTACTACACCCCCCCCATCCCACCCCCACCAGCTTGTAAAATGATTATTATTGTCTTAAAGGCAGGACCAAGTGTCCATCAGGTGTTATAATAAAAAAGGAATATACAAATGAATAATTTCTGCATATAATTTGTACTAACAGTTCAAAGTCCTTCTCACAAAGACTATTCACTACTCAGTGACAAGATTAAACATACTAAAGTCATACAAAAATTAACTAAGTTCTTTAAAAAACATTGTAATATTTCATTTTTAAAAATCATGTATGAAATTTAAAAGATGCTTATTTGCCAGATGCAATGGAAAACAAAACATGAATATGGTAGTAGCAGTAATAGTGGACAACTCTATAGTCTAAATGTGATCAAAGACAGAAGGCACAGCCTTTTCTATCAAAATTAGCATTTCATCGACTGTGTGTACATTCAAGCAAGATGTCTCCCAAGAGACTTTCAGTGTATTTAAATTTGATTGTGGTGTTATTTCCTGGGACATCACGATTCAACACCCTCCAGCAGTACTGACTTTGAAATCAGTTGCATAATTATAAAATGTTGAAATATCCTCAAATCATCAAAATTTACAGCTTCCTTTTTGACACAACAGTGCCTTAGCTGTTGAATTATTGCAGGTTTTTTCCTTTGAACTGAATTATATATCCCTTGTTGTAATAGGATTGTGACCTCTTGGGCATATACATACACACAAGCTTTATCAACCAGTTGTAATCTAATGGAAAGTGATGAGAGGGATAGACTGGTTTAATGGTCAATACAAATCCACAAAACAAATCTCCATTTTCTTTCCTTCTTGTTTCAAGACTCAGCAGACATTGCCTCAGTACATACATAACACCCTATAAAAGTACTGAGTCACGAATTCTGTACGTAAACACTCATCTGTCGATGCAACTCTAAACTTTACTTTGACATTGGTAACACTATACACATACTCTTTGATGCTGCACCTGTGATCTTGTTGTTTTTAGAGCGTGCTCCTTTATTTTAACATTTCACTTCTTCTTAATGCCTGGATTATTTCTCTTAATAAATCTCAGATATTAATGTACTGTGGAAGCATATATTTTCATATTACATTTATATTCCATAAATGATAAAAAGTAAATCTTTGTATATTCTAACCTCAGACGACAATTTAACTTCTTTTGGATGTAAATCAAATAGTATATCTAGCATTGATTAAGTGAGTACATACATAGATTCATATAGTGTTATTTGTGTATGTTATATCAGCTTCCTATGGTATGTTGTGGTATGTTGTGTAATAAAGCATTAAAACCCTACTCTCCTGAGGCAAAAAAGTTCAAAAGTGTTCTTTTGTACACACTAGATCATATGCCATGAAAAAAAAATTTAATTTCATAATAAATCAATTTTTTCCTTTCTCATAACTAACAAATACTTCATTATTCTGAAAGGAGCAATTCAGAATTCAAAGTTACTGGTGATGGGATGAAGTTTATCTTAAAGTTAAAGAGAGACATGGGGATTATGTTATGTTATAAATTGGGATTATTAGTTCACATACAGTAATCAAATTTTACTACCAACTAAGTATTTATCTCACCTCACAATAATCCTAAGTCTGACTAGCCTCTTATTTGAATTAAACCAGCGCAATAATTTTCAATATCACACCCTGGTACACTTTGCCCAAATATGGTAAGTGGTCACATGCACTCATCGATATTTGTTCATTTAGTGACTCGACAGTTTTGTATTTTTCTCAATGTCTTTATGTTTTTGAACATAAAACAATGTTTCAGTATTAATTAATGTGGTTATATGATTTAAATGATGTTTCTATGCCACTATGTACACATACGATACATGATAACACATGTGCTGCCCAGATATGGGTTTTGTGGACATTGGTGGTACCGTATGACTTAAATACGGGCCTTCCTAAAGTTGAGCTCTACTCCTTAGAACCTCAGTCAGCAAAACTCATTGGGGCCATAAAAACTATTATCCCCTATATGGTTGCATTGAAATAAATCAACATGGTAGGGGAAATGTATTGACGCTATAACTGCTATGGTTAAAAGAAATTGACAGAATGATGTAAAATCATGAAATGACTCTCTAGAACCCATATTTTATGAAAATGTCTATATTTCCTGGAGTTGTGCTCCTCTTCAAAGATGTCATAAATAACACTGACAATGACAAACAGTAAGATCGAATTTCCTTCAAATTTGTTGTAATTAAATTGTTTATATTTTATCAGATTATGTTTAGATAGTACCTTTAATATGTGTAACACCTCATAAAATGAAATTATCTGCACACCTTAATTCTTATTTAATGTAAATTTCTCATCAATTCAATTATCCATATCATTATTTCCTACATGATGTATAATTAGAATTAATTACTGTAGATCGTATCAAGATCTCATCAAGCCGGCCAACACCACTAATTATCGTCACAACCACTATGTAGAACTACAGTGAGAAATGATGTCACATTTTGTCAAACAGGTGAATGACCATGTGCAAAATGATGAGAGAAGTAGACAGAAAAATGTAATATTATATTTATTCTATTTGTTCACTTGTTCTGACTAATGATGACCATTTCATGTCAACTATTGACACTGGAATGATATACCAGACATAATATTATGGTGAAACTATCGTAGTTCTTGAAATTGAAAAAAATAAGAGATAAAAAAATAAAACATTACATGTCCATGGATCATTTTTGAATCCAAATTGAAGAAATGACAAAGAAACACAAGGAAATGGAACTATCAATCGATGGAAATTGGAGTGAATACATGCAGTTTCCAATAATATCCCCTAAGGTTTCTCTCTCCTTCCATTAGCTCAGCCATATTGGAACAGGCTTACCATTGTGCTAAGTTTAAATGAAAGAAGTATGCATTCTGGGTAATTATAGTTGGTAACTAAACCACTCAGTCAACATGTGCAGTTACTACTTGAGAACTAGTACAGGTAAATTTATGATGTGGTATATGCCCTGGGTAGTTTTTAGAGACGTTCTCATCAGTGTGCTGGAGAAACCATTGAAATGTCATTTCTGACATCATAAATTTGGTAATTTATATATTTAATTGGCATGCTTATTTTGATTTCATTCTCTATGGCATTGTGTTCTACTTTCTTTAATAATTCCTTTGAATTAAGTAGAATGTATATCTCACGCAAGACTTTTGTCTGACAGCAAACAGCCTTCAATGCATATTAAAGAACATAATGAAATTCTTACATAAATAAATAGTTACCTGTAAAGAGTAGTGAGGAGTTTATAGAATGATAAAACTAAACATTCAGTCATGTCTGTTTTAGCACTGACAAGCAATAATACATTCATTCATACAAACTCAATGCAGTACAAATGTCTGTCAACATGAAAGGCTTCAATTGGGAGATCTAACAACATCAACAGTAGAAAGTTAATAAGTTGGGACAATTTTCATCATTAGTTTTAAATGTAATATCTGATGGTAATAATGATAATATAATTCTTCTGTTGAGAATGATTAATTCTCCTTGTTTCAATAACTCCACAGGGACATTGACTGGTCCACAAATTCTCCTTGTTTCAATGACTCCACAGGGACATTGACCGGTCCACTAATTCTCCTTGTTTCAATAACTCCACAGGGACATTGACCGGTCCACTAATTCTCCTTGTTTCAATGACTTCACAAGGACATTGACCGGTTCACTTATTCTCCTTGTTTCAATGACTCCACAGGGACATTGACCAGGTCCACTAATTCTCCTTGTTTTAATAACTCCACAGGGACATTGACCGGTCCACTAATTCTCCTTGTTTTAATAACTCCACAGGGACATTGACCGGGTCCACTAACTCTCTTTGTTTCAATGACTCCACTATAAGGGACATTCACCGGGCCACTAATTCTACTTGCTTCAATGACTTCACAGGGACATTGACCGATCCTTGTTTCAATGACTCCGCTACTAAGGGACATTGACCGATCCTTGTTTCAATGACTCCGCTATAAGGGACATTGACCGATCCTTGTTTCAATGACTCCGCTATAAGGGACATTGATCGATCCATGTTTCAATGACTTCACAGGGACATTGACCGATCCTTGTTTCAATGACTCCGCTATAAGGGACATTGATCGATCCATGTTTCAATGACTTCACAGGGACATTGACCGATCCTTGTTTCAATGACTTCACAGGGACATTGGCCGATCCTAATGTTTCAATGACTCACTATAAGGGACTTATCAAGGTATAGTCAACCAATGTTTACTCCTGACAAATTTCTCTATTGTCTCTTCTGCTCATGTTTGCACATCAGACTCATTTTTTGGACGACACAGTAAAGGAACCTGCAGTTTACAGAGCCAATATTAATGCTGCTTTATCACATGGGTAACTTCACAAATTCATTTTTTGATACAAATTTATACCATGCCTTTATCTTTGTATAGAATAGTAAATTTACCAATATATGATTAATTTATTTTGTGTTTTGGGGTGATTTTTTATCTTTAATTTGTTTTATTTTGTTTATATTGTTCATGCTGTTATCCTAGTTTTTAATTTTGTCTTCTAAAACAAGTTTGCATGTAAATCAATAACTCTGTCATAAATTCATACAATGCATGTCTTCATGTCTATGTCTTTCAATTCTCTCTGAAAATCGCTGAAACCAAACATTCTACTATAAACACTAATATTGTACCTGGAGGAATAAAATTGCAAATTTGGTGCAGTCCCTGGATTTAATTTTTCTAAAATGCAGCCAGACTGATTAAAGTTTATACTTTTGCAATTTGTAATCCAGACAGATTTGAAAACATCTTAACAGGTTGTCAGAAAGAATTGCCAGCTTCTATATCTAATTATGATATAGGATTCAACTTTATGATAATATATGTCTCCCTATATATGCTTTCTTTAAACTCATATGACCTCCCTATGATATTCAAATTAATCACATGACTTCCAAATAAGGTCATAGACACCAACACCTTGAATAATGAAGGAAATTCAATAATTGACTGTGAAATTCTAAATTAAAGATATAGTATGTCATATGGACTAGAAGAAATTTCCTCAAATCTACTTCAGGACATTGACGTCATTCTGTTTCAATTTTCATGGCAACATTATGTAACAACTTACAAATGTAAAATTAAATTATGAACACTTGACAGGCTTAAGTGACATCATACACATGGGAAAATGATCAGCTCTTTGTGACAAACTTGTCAGAGATTTTCTACTTTTGGCATCTCTGAAATAATAATACTGTAAAATGGATATCAGTATATGTCTGGTTTTGATGTGATCACATGTCTGTTGATGAAAGATATAGTTCCGTTTCATATTTTATAGTGTCTGATGTCTTTATCATTTCATTTCACTTTTTGTAATAAAATACAGATCCATAAAACATTTGAACATATTTTTTCAATAAATAGTGGATGAAACAGTAAACTACACGATAAAAAACTATAATCATTTGTGACATTTTAAATTCTAAATAGTTTTAAAAACATCAATGTCATTTTTCAGTTATCGAGTCTTCTTTATCTGTCTTTTATTCATCAATTCATTCAGTTGTCATGGTAAACATTTGATTTCATAAGCTTGACATTTAAATTATGAGGGAAACATCTTCATGTAGCATCAAATAATAAGGTGGCAGAGATGGTAATTAACATATTGATAGACTGCACCTGGTCTATTTGACACCTGGTTATTTATGTATAGTCACTGTATTCGGATAGTTTGACCAATCAGAATGACATATCCATGGATGGCTCATGAAGAGCTACTCCATAAAAGAAATGTTCAGTTGATTAAAGTGGCCATATGGATGAGAATTTGGTATTTATTTTGGATTTTTAAATGATAAAACATCTTCCCCATGTTTTTCTGCATGAAAAAATAATGTGAAATAACATATACCAAGTCCATGTTCACATCTCAATAAACGGCAAAACATTAAACAATGTGTAAAATGTTTGTTATTGTACGTACAATAACAAAGTTTTTGCACTTTGTTCATCTTTTTGCAATGTATTGAGTTATGAACATGGACTTGGTCTATGTTATTTCACATTATTTTTTCATGTAGAAAAACATGGGGAAGATGTTTCATCAAATAAAAATCCAAAATAAATACCAAATTCTCATCCATATGGCCACTTTAAACAAAGTATACAGCATGTACTGTCTGTGAGTTTACAGTGATTTCATTGAGGGAAGGGGAGTGGGATGGGGTAGGGTAAGGTAGGGTATGGAGGCAAATTCTCAGTCTTGCAGGGTATTGGCAAACCATAATTAATCTGGATACCAATTAATGTTGTATCGAATCATCTCTAACCCAAGATTTGATGAAGGAACTTAGCACTAGACTAAACCATAATTGGATTTTTAATCAGATGTACTTACGGCTTTCTGCGATGGAATAACACATCAATATCCAAAGTTCCTGCACTTTCAAACACAGAATAACTTGGGGATGCAAATGTGAATTTTCCACACAAATCTGAAAACAAGACATGAAAAGTGTGATAAATTCTACATTGTCATAACATTTCTAAATCACTCACAGCCATGTGAATTTTAGGCATTATCAGTACAATACTGCCAACTCCCTAGGAACAGCAATAATTCACTTGCAGACTCCCTAACACTGACAATAATTCATTTGTGGACTCCCTAAGGCAAGCAATAATTTACTTTTCATTCATTTATACTGTCAATACTACCGACAGTAGTAATTGATCAATGGACTCACCAACATTAGGTCGACAATTTGTTTTCATTTCCAATCAATGTCTTTCGGCCAACCATCCATCCATCCATCCATCCATCCATCCATCCATCCATCCATCCATTCCTTTACCTTTTCATTCATCCATACATCCATTTATTCATCCCACCATTCCGTCATTTATCCGTTTTTTTATTGAACCCAATCATACACCCATCAAGTCACTAAACAACTTACCATCACTAGCAGGTGGCAGGTCAGCATTTGCATTTTGCATAGCACGTACTTTATCAACCAACGCAGCCATTCTTGGTGGTCCAGTGGACTTCTGATTTAAGGGTGGTAGAGATTTCTTCTTTCCTCCCAGCATTGATCTCACTGCCGCATGACGGAATCTACAGATATTGTAAAAATAAAATCAGTTACACATGCCTAGGATAACATACCTGGAATTCTGACTGAACATATTAATGGCCAACCTCTATCTTCATCATTGCCTTGCAGTAAAATTTTGTTTTGAAGAAAATTTTTAAAGTAAGAAACTTTATTTTGCAGTATTAAGAAAATGTTTTAAGTCAGAAACTTTATCTCAAAGTAAGAAACTTTGGTTTGAAATATTAAGAAAATGTTTGAAGTAACAAACTTTATCTCAAAGTAAGAAACTTTGGTTTGAAATATTAAGAAAATGTTTTAAGTCAGAAACTTTAGCTCAAAGTAAGAAACTTTGGTTTGAAATATTAAGAAAATGCTTTAAACTTTAGCTCAAAGTAAGAAACTTTATTTTAAAGAACCAAACTTTGTTTTTGAAGTATTAAGAAACAAAAACTTTGAAGAAACTTTATTTCAAAGAATGAAACTTGTTTTCGCAGTATCACAGAACACTATCTCAAAGTAGGAAACTTTATTTTAAAGAACCAAACTTTATTTTGAAGTATTAAGAAACTTTATCTCAATGTAACAAACTAAGAAACTACCTGAAAGTAACAAATTTTGATTGCAAGTATTAAGAAAATTTATTTTAGGGTGGAAAAAGTTTGTTTTAAATTTGCTAACATTTTCTGTCAGTTTCAACCTATGCTCACTATCTTGAAGCAACAGACTATTTCCATCAGTTTCAACATTAACTGAATTATTCAAAATCAAAATTATATTCTTTAAAAATCTATTCTTTAAAAACAGTATTTATGTGAGTAATTGGATTATATTAGATTCATAAAAATAAATTACTTTTTGTTTGTACAACTTTTGATAGTAGAAATCTCATCTTATTATATTCTTATCAATAATTTCAACGAAAAAAAGAACTGCTTAAAATAAGCTGAATGAACTCAATAACATATATTTGCTGTATTAGTACAAAATTGTGGAATCTCAAATCTAGACTTATTTATATCAATTATCATAAACAAACCGATGTTTTTGCTAAGAATTCATGAATCTGCCTTGTGCCTGTTTAGAGTGAATTGTGCAATACAGTTTTTCTCTACAAAATATGAAATTCTGGCAGGTTCTTCAAGTCATAAGTGTTAGAGGGGCCATACTATTAAGGTCTGCATAACTCCTATTTGGGCTGTCAAGGTATTGTAATACATCCCGTGAAATACTATTATTGAAAATTACTTGTTATTTGGTTATAATTTTACCAAAAAAGTCAATGTCGTACCACAAAGAGGATTGATATATACTTGATGATATTTGAGCAGAGTGTGCAGGTGGGACGAGATACAGAAAGTTATTGTTCATATAGAGATTTCGCGATTTCTCTATCGTAAATATGTGATTGCATGTATGTCTATGACATATATCAGTGCTACACAGTGTGCATATAAGTGATCTTATCAATTTTGGAAAGTTTTATTTCCAGTGAGAAAAAAAAGTACACAATACAAAGAGAAAAATGAGGTAGTGACCAAAAATAGGTTAAAAAAGAAATAACCCCAAAAACTCAAAAGAAGAACTCAAGATGGATTAATAGATGAAAAACACAATTCAATCAAAGGTTATATGTGCACATGATTTCTGAGTCTACACGCCAAAAAATAGGAACTTACCGAGCTAAATTTACACTGTATAATTGTATGCAAGTTTGTAATACAAAAGTGACAAAATATATTAAACTACTTATTTCATCTTTTATGTATATGGGACATTGAATGTGTGCACTCACACACACACACACACACACACACACACACACACACACACACACACACACACACACACACACACAAAGGACAATTAAATATCAAAAACGTTGATGGAAATATCTCCTTAAAAGAAGTATGATTATCACGTAATATTTAGTAAGTTGATTTCAAAAGCCAAAAGGTACATGTATTTAACTTTTCATAAATGCAAAAACACTAGCTGCCATGGCAACCATTATAAGTATCATCACTGCATCATGTCAATATTTTAGACATAATTTGATTTGTTCTGTTATTGAATGCCGTATTCTGCTTGTCTGTTTGTCTGTCTGTCTGTCTGTCTGTCTGCCTACCTGTCTGTCTGCCTGTCTGCCTGTCTGTCTGTCTGCCTGCCTGCCTGTCTCTGGGTTTGACTTGATATGTTGGTCTGACTTGATCTGGGTCTGACTTACTGTTTGTCTATCTATCTTACTGACTCTTGGTAATAATATATAATTGTCTTTCTTTCTGACTGTCTGTCTCTCTGTCTATTTGTCTGGCCAATCTGTCTTTCTGACTGTCTGTCTGTCTATCTATTTGTCTGTTTGTCTGTCTGTCTGTCTGTCTGTCTGTCTGTCTGTCTGTCTGTCTGTCTGTCTCACTGCATCTGTCTTTCTGAGTGCCTCTGTCTTTCTGTGGGACTGACTGTGGGGTGACTGTCTCTCTACAGTCTCTGTCTTTTTGTCTGGCCACATCTGTCTTTCAGACTCTCCCTCTGTCTGTCTGTCTATATGTCTTTCTGACTGACTGCCTCTGTCTTTCTGACAGTCTCTCTGTCTGTGTGACTGACTGTGGGGTGTCTGTCTGTCTCTGTCTCTGTCTGGCTATTTGTCTGACTGCATCTGTCTTTCCGACTGACTGACTGTCTCTCTGTCTGTCTGACACTGGGATCTGTCTATCTGCCTGTCAGTTTGTTTGCCAGTTTCTAGATTCTGTTTATCAAAAGTACTTATTATTTACTTTTCAATTCTAGCAAACAAATTCATGACCACACACACAAAGACAATAAAAACACCTTGGTGACGAAACGATAATAAAAAGAGTTGTAAATACCAGTAGTCAACATTTACATCTGTACTTAGATCAATCTTTTGGAGTGTTTGCGTTTTATTTTCTTTAAAACAATTGCTAACAACGTCACCTAAGTGGTCACCTGGGGCATGGGCTGGAACGTGATAGACCAATGTCTTGGGGCAAAAAAACACCCTTAATTTCAATACTCTGCCGGTAGCACAATGCTATAAACAGCTAACTTGTGAATTGGTATTTTCACTGACTTGTGCACATGGCAACTTGGAAAGACTTAAAACTACCCTCATTTTAATACATCCTTACTAAGTAATAGTATTTGGAGTGTCACAAATTATAATATACACTACGTAATCCCAGTTCCAATTTATTTTAAAGGCCCACAATTCAATCCCAGGTTCTCACGTTAGTGTTATCTTATAAGTTGAGCCATTAAGGTTAACATTAGATCATTCTTTTGTTATAGACAAACTGTTTCAATAGCTCTGCTAGACAATGTAAATTTTAAATATCTAAATATTAAGCCTACTTCAGACTGGTCCTTTAAATTAAAGTGGCCATATGAATGAGGATTGGATATAGATTTTTAATGTATACAACAATTTTATCATGGCTTCCTACTTGAAAAATCAATGTGAAACAACATTGACTAAGTCTATGTTTGTAACTCAATAAATTGCAAAATCATAATAAATTTCTAAAATATTTGTTATTGTACGTACAATAAAAAAAAATTTTACACAATTTTTATTAGCTTTTTGCAATGTAATGAATAACAAACACAGACTTGGTCAATGTTGTTTCACATTGATTTTTCAACAAGGAAGCCATAATAAAATTGGTTTTTAAATTAAAAATCCAAAATAAATAGCCACTCCTCATCCATAGTCACTTTAAAAGTGAACTATTTTAATAGCTATATGAAACTGTCATTGTATTTGTAGAAGGGTAGATATGAAAGACCTATCGTAATTTGGCTTTGAATAACTATTTACATAATATATTGGACATTTTTGCCTTATATGTATTTTGAAAATTTGGGATTTGCTTCTAAGAAAATTTTCATTACTTAGCATAGTTTGATGTTTGATAGAATCTGTACAAGTGAAAGCCAATCTCTTATCATAACCAAACGAGCTCAAACACTACGTCAATATCTATTATCAGAATTCTCAACTGATTTTGATACAACACAATATTTATGTTACTAAGACACATCAATACTGCCAGCTAGCTAGTAATTCTGATAATGATCAGACTTTTATCCTCCCCCTTATAAAGGTATTAAACAGTAAAAAAAAAAATAATCAAAAAACAATCACACTCTACTTTTCCTTCCCATCTTTCTTTTCTCATTTAAATCTAATCACTGCAAATGACTGTCACTACTTTTATTGGAGTAAACATTATAGACTACTTGTTGGCACTGTTGTCAAATCTAATGAATCTTAAGAAAACACAAATAACTCACTTTAAAAATGTACACAATAAGCAAATGATAACATGAATAATAGTCACTTTTCATTGTGTTTTGTCTCTAGAGGTTCAACTCATCTCAAAGATTTATTCGTGGATTTGTTTTTACATGCATGCACTTGTCTGTGAAACGACTGCAGTTTGACCCCTCTGTATGTAACACTGAGATTATAAAATGTGATAGAAGCCTGCCCAGCGGCAGCTATCATATGAACACAACGCAAGGGAACAGCTGATAAGCTGCAAATCTGGGCAAACAGAGCTTTTTCATCTTATCCCTATTCCCAAAGGATACAATTTGATAACTGAAAACACACAAATTCTTAAAAGACACACTATTAACTTCTCCTGGGATTCTGACTGCCTAGTCAACAGATCTCAAGTTGATCAGATTGTAGGAAGAACACGCAGAAACTTTCAATATGGTTCAACTTTCAAAAGAAAATCTGTTGTGTAGCCTGCAGGTCAAACATCTGTTCTGGCACACCTGATTTTGAGTTATTGTGTTATGTATATTTTGATCCATATATCTAATTATTTAGTTTGACCCTCCATGTTTTTTAGACAACATATAATAGATAGCCTGTCTCTGACACAAAGATTTGAGTATGCAAGTAAACTTAAAGCTGACAGACTTAAAGGGCAAGATTAATAATTCACTGTAGGGTAAAAAACTAAATATGGCTGACTACAAACACATGAAAATAAGAAACATACCTTATTTTATCTTTTTTTCTTTCAAAATAAGATGATTGTAACCCTAATTTCATTAAAAGATTTCTTGTACAAAATATTTACACGGCAAAGTCAACATACTTTTGATATTTTTGAGAGATTTTTTTGAACAAGTTAACCTGACACTAAAACAGTCTAATTTCTATGTTTTGTTTTCACCAAACATGATATACTAGTAAAATGTTTGATGGTTTTTGACAAATAACTTGCAAGTCATTCAGACTCTATTAAACAGTACTACAAATGAAACTGTACAATGCACAGTAACACAAACAATAATTGGTGAACAAGCTTATTCTAAACCACTGACTTCTAATATTGTTGACATAAATGCATATTTTAGTTTGGTCATGATAATAAATATTTCATGTCTTTCTATATACACCTGCTGTATACATAATGGAGTTATTACATCCATTGACTAGAATTTCAACTAGCCTAACAACTTACACTCACTCCCAACATTCATTATATTGCGTCTCTAGAGATTATGGAAATTTAACATGACTGACTTTAATGCTATAGGGCTATCTCTTTGATAAAATATTCTAACTTTAGCTAAGATGTTGTGCATGGATTATTAAATGTTCTAACTTTAGCTAAGATGTTTCATTATTTTTAGTCTGTTGAAAAATACATCAAATTTCTGATAAAAGTGGTTTACTCATTCTTATAGCTGATTACTAAGTTGTTAATGTTACATGTGTACACTCAGTCTGACTTGATGTCCATATGTAAACAAGTATAAGTATGGATAATAAATTGTTTGACAATAAATTATGAATTTGTGGAATACTGATGGGGTTTGATTTAATACTCTGTAATTACATTTCTATACATGTTTCAATAATTACAACAACAAAAGTTGAAAATGTCAAAAATTACGAAGAAACCATCAAAGTTACAGCTAGTGTGGTTTTAAAGCTGCTGGTCTCATCATAGACTACTTGGACAGATATCCATTGGTTACAAAGTTTAAACTTTAATCTTCCTTTAGCTATACATACTGTACCACTTAGAGACATTGGTGCAATAGACATTGATTTTTTTGAATACTGCCCCCTTGAGGGTTGAACATTTTTGGGGCTAATTAACCTAGATTCTGTAAAAACAGATTCCTGCATGAAATGTAGCTGATCCTCTCTGTAAGTTATAATTAGCCTGCTTCCAATACCTTGGTATTAACAGTTTAATGTATTACCCATTGTTTGGGGGAGCTTTTTAAAGCTACCCTGAAATAAACATGACAATCTGATACGACTACAGACGTCATAACTGTATACAGTTTCCCTTTGTTGCTTAGGTTGTATTGTGCCCCTATACAAGTCCTTGTTTCCACATATACTATACTTTTCGCCCTTTTATAGTGTTCTACTTTATTCTTAAAAATCAAGACTGCAATCTTTGTCAGGAATAAAATAGGTCGTCTGAGAATTCTGAAACGGATGTCATGTATTCTCTGGAGTATTTTCAATCAACTGCAGATTAAGAAAGTGTTTTGGTGTTTGTCCTACGAATTTATTCATATCTGCAGGCTTATTTACTGAAAATCTGTGATTAGGAAGATTTAGAGGTGGTTATATAAGCAACAAATAATGATGTCTATTCCTTTCACTTCAACCTACTACTTATTCAAGTATTCTTTTACCATTATTAATGGTTGGCACATCTCCTAAATCAATAAAGATCTTTACGTAGACCCTGATAAAGCTCTTTGCAAACTATCAATGAAGTGTTTGATAACAAGGTCTTGTTTGAAAGGGTCTGACTAGGCAAATATAGAGGTTTGGAAGTTTAGAAGTATGGTTGGTTGGACAACAAATACATTAATATGCGTTGTTATGTACAATTCAATTGTTGTTTGTATGGTAGAAACATTTCATTGACAGATAGAAAAAAAAGGTGCAAAATGAAAAAGTACTGAAATGATATATTACTCTGCTTCACAGAGCTTTAAAATGTGCCACCATTCCAAACAGTGCAAAAGTAAAATCCCCATCAAAAAATATTCTATCAATAAATGAAAAATTTTGAATATGAAAAAAGTGTGTCACTTTGCATGTTGCAATGCTGTGGAGTGTAGTGGAAAGAGAAACAAACAAACAAACTGCACAAAACACAAAAATGATAATAAATTAATATGATTGAATCAGATGATTGGTAATCAACATGATGACATGATGAACACAAGAATTACCTGTTCCTGTTGTGAGTCGAAGTGCCGCAGATGAACAGAGGATGAAAACAAGATGGCGGTCAGATTTCAGAATTCTATAAGTTGTTATTGGTCTACATTTGTGCATAATATGACATATGATAGTGCTGTTGGCAGTGCGGACTAGTAAAGTGTCTGCCCTAAGAAAGACTATAACTTGTGGTTAGTAAAACAGACACAACAAACATGTTGGACAACATACAGAGACATATACAAGAACAGATGACACAATTTATGCAATCATTCTACAGGCAATTTGGCAGAAACTACTTTTCTGTGTGCTTTCAGACAAAACTATCAAATACAAGGGGAGCGTTTCTTATTGGAAAAAAAAGGAAAAAAAAGATGCATAAAAGAAACTATTTGACTTTTTTCACAGACTCGGTTTCAAATGTGTAATAATTTTTTTAAAAAGTGTGAACCTTGATATTTAGGCTTCAGATGCAACAAATACTAGTATTAAACACCTGATTACTTGCATTTATTTGTAAGAAAAAGTTTCTTTTTTTTTAGATCTCTGATTTTACAAACTGCAAATCACAATCAAATTGTCGAATGCCAAATACAAGTACTGATACTGTCTAGACTACAATGACTGAACATATTTTACTGTAGGATAAACTTCTCTCAGTCATGCAGACACAAATTTGAAATTTGATACTTTTCCTGAATGGGGCATAAAAGTTATTAAACCATACATTCAATTTGGTGACATAAAGTGAGGCTGACACCTGTTAGGCTTATTTGATGCGATATATTTATACAAAGTGTAATTTGAGAAATGTTCATTTTACTATAATGGTAATTCTAGAAACCAAAAATGCTCCTGGACAAGTTAGATTAAATTATAATGCTGGCCTGTATTTGCATTTCACTGCATTTTGAATAAATGATAAATCAGAATAAATATTTGATTTCTTTCTGATAACTATAAAGATAACAACAATATGGAGTATAACATGGCAAACACATAACAATCGAAATTAAGATTGCAAGCTTTGCAGTGTATGCTGGAGGAACTACTGGTACATTACAGAAGTAGATAAGAATTTTTATGTTACGACACAGGGAATATAAAGCAATAGACTACATACAGTTCAAAACTTTTTACAAATATGTGCAAGTCAGAGGATTTTTTAGCAAAAACTTCCCAACAATAGTTTGAACTTTATAGTGCAAATTTAAGTATAGTTTGGTGAAAGTTACCAAATGAATGCAATTTTAACTCTCCAGTTTTGCATGCAAATCATGGTTCAAGATTCCTGTAAATTTTACCATATTTCTGTCGATCTCTCTCACTGTTCTCAATCTCACATGCTGTAATCTAGTCTCTAAATTTTGTCTTTTCTACCAAACATTTGAAAGCTCAAATTTGATGACATCAAAACACCCATTGACAAATTTCCTTTCTAGGCTAAGATATGTTAAGATCTGATTTGTTTTTATAGTTGTGTCCCAAAGCAGATACCATTCAGTGACTGTTTCATACGAAAATTGATGAACTGAAAAGCATGGGTGCATATGTACATGTATAAAATATTAGGATTATACAGTTAAAACCGACTAGATGTAAGCTTGTACTCAAGTAGACAATTCCAATTGAGCCTGTAAAATCCTTTGGAAATCTCACCAAAATCAAAATTATTCAAATATTACCTGGCTCTTGCAAATGACTGTTTTTCTTCTACAGGTGCTATAACTTTGGGCCGATGATTTGGCTGCAGTGTTCCTGATTCCAGATCCCGAAGATACCTAATGTAACAAAAATAAATGTTGTAAAAAGTGTTAATATCATACCTGTTACGTCATCATGTGTTATTATGTGTATATTATCATCATGATTTATTATAATTGAGGGGAGGGGTGGGGGGGAGGGTGACATGTAGTTCATCAAATGCAAGCCAACAGAACACATTGAAACTGCCTTGGATCACCATTCTATGTTTCAAAAACATTTTCACTAAATTTTTTAATAATAATATCCAAAACAATTTTGATTCTCACCTCAGATTCCAACACATTTGAACCAATATCAACCTCATTCCTAGTTATTCTAATATACTGCTTTGAAACTTTCCCCACTTCCCATTCCCTACCGATATTACTCAACACCCCCCCCCCACACACACACACAGTGATTCCCAACACGTCCATACATGTGCAGATTTGAACCCCTATCCCCATCATACTCTGATCAACATTCAATCCGTATCCCCTTCCCACACATCACTATCCTTGGGGTTAATTGATATGCCGACCAAACTACTCTGTCACCCAGCCTCCTCCACATCTCCTGGAGCCTTCCATATCTGAACAACTTTAAACCCCATACTCCAATATCTGATCCACAGTTCAAACCCACATCCCAATATCCAAAAATATTGGAAATCCTTTTTAAATAAATATTCATATAATCAAAGTCCTCTTGTTGTTAACACATTGTTTACAATCAAGGCCATTTTACCAAATCTCTTTATACAACAGTACTGAAATAGCATTTAAATCCTTCCTTGGAAAACACTGTTACATGCAAACTAACCCACAATGAATAGTAAATGGATGGCTTAAACCCTCCCTCATTGTGCTCTAGTCAAGAAAGGCCTGATTAATGTAAAACAGTTTTACAGAAACAGTTAGAATTTAATGCTTCAAGCATCTCTTTGTCTCAGGAAATGTTCATTCTTATCATCGAGTCTTCCATAAAGGATGCTACAACAGTCCTCTGGGCAATGGATATAACTTTCAACCTATGTCACTTTGAACAAACTCTATTTGTACAATGATTTTTCTCTCTCTCCAGTGCAAAAGTACGGTATTCTTCAGAATAGGCCTTTCAATGTTGCATAAAACTAAGTACATTCAATTTGATCAAGAAAAAAAAATTCACTAATTTAATAAAGGGAAAATTCATGTTGACATATACAAACAAAGGTGGCCTTCTTTGATTGGCTCAAGCACATTGGTAACCATGGAGAAGTGAAACAAACAGAGAAACAGAGGCAGCCATGTTTTTTTTTATGGCAGTGAACCTTAGTGGACGAATTGTTGTGGACAATTTGAGATTGCAACAATGTATAAATGTAAAGGATATACTGATAGTAATAACTACATATTTTGTTACAAAATCACAAAGAAATATACAAATAAAGATACTCAGTAGGCAAATATAATAAAGAATACCTCTACCATTGGGGGAAAGTTAGGGTCATATTTTGTTCTCTGTCAAGTTGTATATTAATTAAAAGTAAAGAGCTAGAGAGTGGTACTAATAGAACTATTTCAACCACCTGTAGCATAGAGATTAGATTTCAAGACATTTATGCATACAGAAGTACCTTGAACATCTTTTTTCCCCCTTTTTTAAAAACTTATATCTTGCAAACTCAAAAAGACTAAATTTTATGATTTTCTTTTCATCAAACTATTACTACAATTAGTATGCTACTATTGAAGTCACAAACTATTGGATGTAGAAATGAAAGTGTATTATTTGCCTGTCCTGATGCATGATGGGTAGTACATGTACCAGTACTTATCAAATTCCTGCACATTTCCTTCTTGATTCACTATTAGTATTATTCATTGGACTTACCACCAACAATGGACACATTTAGAATGTCAATGACTAAAGTCTCTACATACAGAATGACAAGTAAAGACACACTGCCTTCATCAATAGTATGTTACAACATTTTTTGTCATAAAAAATTATCTAAAATGGATTTGATCAGATGAAAATAATGACAAAACCAACCATACTTACATATCATTGCCTATGTCTTCTTGGATACTTTTCAAATTTGATGAACTATGAAATCAAAAAGAGAAAAAAAACAACTTTGAAACATCATTTTTTATTTACGTTTCTTGATAAACAACCGACAGAATTCATTGAGTAAGGATATATACTCATATCACCATCAACAAGAATTTACATACAGCCTGTGATCTGCATTCTGTTGACATTACCATATTTAGAATAAAATGACGAAACAGATCTTAGAAACCGTAAATTCTCCTAAAAGGGCAGATCTCTTTTTCGGCCATTAGTATCTACTTCACTGGATTCACACCTCCGTGCTGTATCATATGTCAACATTTACGACTTCAAATCATAATTTTTTTTTCTGATAAGGCATATTGATACACATTACAGATCCCATTTCTTAATACCCCTTTCACTGCTGTAATATCAGCTCTAACTGTAACTAAAATTAAGTCCATTTAATTGCAAATTTCTTGAGATTACAGAACATGAATTTCATCAAATTTGGTGAAGTACATGATCTAACAAATGTCATTCTTATATTGAAACTTTTACAACAAATAAATTGTCACAATCAATCATTACTATTTCTGCAGATTATTACATATTTATCAAAAAATGAATTCTTGATGACTGTCACACACTATCATATTAATAGAAGTCCTTGTATTCTAATCTACTGAGTACCTTTTTTAATAACCTATCCATTCCCATACCTTTAATTTCCCTTAGGCTTATTCCAAAAAATCAATATCCAACACTCGTAATATTCTTCTATTAAGAGCCACAGTATTGCATATATTTGCTTGTATTCTAAATTAAGAAAATTCTACATTTGTTTGTATTCAAGACACTTTGTTACGTGGTGCTTTCATTACTATGAGATTGCATCCACGCCGACTATAAATGTTGCATCTTGATGTCACAATTTAGTGTCCCCATTTCTCGTTCAAAGTTAATTACATTGTGAAAATAAAATGACCTTTTGATACAGTGTATATGGCATGAAGAGACTGAACATAAAGAAAACTACTTGGCTATATGAGAAGGAATGTTCATAGACTCTGGGTTCATTATGTATGTCTACACCTATATAGCCAGGTATCAAATGAAACGTCTATAAACTATATATCAATTTGTATATCTACAAAGTCTTGAAATCTTTTTACAAAGCTACTACAAGAGATTTCCTAAATTTTCTTAAATTTTCACAAAGCTGCTACAACAGATTTCCTAAAATTTCTTACATGGCTATGTTTTCTTACAATACACAAGGAAATACAATACAGTGTCAATACAAGATATATAGTTGATGGTTTGCAACCACGGAAGAGTCAAAGTATGTAAGTTATTCATCTATATTTCATTGCCTTTAGGATGACTATACTCTAGATGTTGGCATTATCAATATTCTTCTATCAAGCTCCTACCAAATCTAGATGTTATTAACTTACAATTTGTCTACACCTCAAATAACTGCTAGACATCAAACTATTGTACTAAAAATCAGAACTTATTTTCTTTAAAAATTGAATATCGTGTATTTTGAAACTGAATCCTAACATTCTCTTTTTCATTTTGTGAGACTTTAGGTTCTCAGACCCTCTTCTTGTATAATTTGCAACCTCTGTGATGTCATTAGGGGTCAAAGGTCAAGGAATGATGTGTTTTTACAAATCAATATCTTGCTACTACAATGCAGTACTGTGTATTTAATGAATCAACAAGAATATAGGCTGTGTACAGTATTAAATGCCCTCCTTTAACATAAGGGTCATTTACCACATTCGCTATCATTCATCATGACTTTAATATACTGAAGCAAACACCATGAATTAATCACACAGGTTTGAATTATACAGTGCAAGACTCAATCTTCTTGCTTGCTATCTCTGATCAACGTTTCACTTTTAGAAATATCACAAACTGGGCATCAAATAATCATGAAGAAAACCACTTTAAGGAATGAGTGTACTTGTAGCACAACTCTATTAGCGGCGATTGTCCATGTATTAAAAACACCAAGATGACACATTTCAGAACGTTTTACTGTAGATGTGTACTGTACATCTTACTTCCGTAAAATGTGCAATGAATTAGAAACATTTAAGATTCTATAGTTGACTATAGAATTCATGCCGAGTGTCAGAGTTCAGGCTTTACAATTAAGTATCAAATGCTACAATAATTAAGGACAAAAAACTCATTTTTTATTAAATTTTTTAAACAAAAACTGACTAATATATATATATTTATCAAATGTCATCCAGTTCAGATATCCAAAGGAGATATTTATTGAGTCAAATGTCATCTATACCCTCAATTTTGTTGACAAAGTAAAACTTTTTTTTGACATCAATTCAATATATTTCCTAAAAACCATAATGTTATTTTCACTTTTAGATAATGCCTCATAGTCCAAAGACACAATGTTTAAGATTCAAACTCAAGTAAAGACATTTTTTTTTTTTTAAATCTTGCGATTCATTTTTTTGTCATCTCCATTTTTACAAAATTAGCTCAATTGAAAAACTTGAGACATAAATTTCAAAGGAGACTAATTCCTACAAAATGGCTGCCATTGTTCATCTAGAACTTGTGATAAATATATTCAAGTATTCACCCACACAATGGAATAAAAGAAAACTGTTTCTAAGTCAACGTTTTATCTAGGTAATAAAATATTATCATGTCCCCTCTCCTCATCAAGTTCAGTTAAAACTAGGTAACCACGGCAAATATTACAAAACCTGTAAACCTCCTCAGTTATAGAACATCAGACTGATACAAATTACATTCCAGACTCCAAATCACAGTCCTACATGAACAGCTTATTGGAGTGACGTGCTCATGAGAACGTCTTATGTTGTCGCCCAGCAACGATAAACATTTTCAGTGTGATTTGCATAATTGCTTGTAATACTAACACAATACCTCTCTTTCAACATTATTCTTGCGATGTTTTTCAATTTCTTATATGAAATTGACACTAAAAAATCAATATTCTCTCTGACTGATAAAAAGCATGAAGCAATTTTCAACTTCAGTTTTCTGTACTTTTATGACCTCTTTTTAAAAAATGTTTGATTGACATTTGACAAACTTGTGGATGGGTCTTCCCAGTTAATGTCAGCGTTCCAATCGGGAGTTTTGCAGAATGAAATATCTTGGATAGATTTCAACATGTTCATGTATAAGAAAACCAATTTAGTAATGAAAACTAAATTTGATTAAAATGATCAATAACAGTACGTTGTTTCTGACATTCATGAAAAGAGTTCATATTTTCTACCTCAGCAACTTCCACCTTTTATGGCTTCAACCTGATTTCACTTGTGGATGAAAACTACTGCATTTTTCTTTTTTTGTTCTATAAATTCGTTTGGCTTTTTAAAAAAAAGTATTCATATATTCATTTTATTATCATTATCATCTTTATGTGATAGGGCAGTAAAAGAAGATGAACGTTTTTGAATTCCTCTGTCATTTTACTGATCACATAAAAAAATGCACAGGGATGTAGCTAATTTTAAAAGTAGCAAGTAAAATTGAAAAAGTGGTTAGTAATACGTATGAAGGAAATCCATGAATTTATCTGATAAACAAAGAATTTTTAAACACAAATTTCTGATTAAAATAGATTACAACAAATTGAAAAGTAGTCAGTTGTCTTTGTTCACTACTGGCACTACCTGTATTCCTGCAATACTAGTGTGAGAAGTTTACCATAGTTTTTATTCTCTGCACATTTATTTTACATCCTTAGTAAACAAACTTTTATCATTAAGTAAAAATTACTAAATTTCAATATTTTCACCATAGTTATAATAAAACCTAAGTTATCAAGTAGGGGAAACCTTAGAATGAAATGATAAAACAAATTTTGGCATATTTTTAGGGAACAACTGCTGTAAAACTTGACCAAGTTTATCTTTTGATAACATGTTCCCTTTCTTATATTAAACTTTGTCAAAACTTAACCATTGAAACAAATAGCCCTTGACGATGACTGGTAATACATCTATTTTACCTTTTAGTGTCGGTATACTCTTAGCTTTTGATAAAACATCACCTTTGTACATTTTTTCATTAATGTTTATAATATTGACCATCAAATGCAAAGTTGACGATCTTTTCATTTGAAAATTCAAAAATGCCTCTTTGATGACTGATCTATTAAAACCTAATAACATAAGGGGTCACTTTTTAACCGAGAGTATAAAAAGAATAAGGGTCACTTTTTAGCCAGGTCTTTAGTATAAAAAGAATACTTCTATTTACATTATATAGCACTGAACTGGGTCAGATGTATTAGTGACAAAAGTTTTGAAAACACATACCACTAGAAGTTAACCTAACATGTTTGGGTTAAATTGCACTTTATTATCACCTCACAAAATCCATTTTATAGGCCTTTTTTTTGTGAAAGGGCAAGTTTTTTGTTTCTGACAATATCTACAAAAAATACAAGATGACACTTGTGTGAGTTTTGTACATTTACTGTCACAGGACATACTTATATATACACGCTATAATGCACTTACTCATATGAGTACCAAATCTGATCCATTTAATCTCACCATATACAATGTAATGTACTTTCTTTTGCTTTTATATATTGTTTGTTTGATGCTATTTTTGGCTTTAGAGTAAAAAGTACAATCACAGGTTATAGTCACGACATGAAATCTAATACTTATACTTGGTATATTACTTAAACTGATCTGTTCTGAGCTTTTCATTCGAAACTAAATTGTCTATATTTACTAAGAAAAAGGGAGATTTTTGTGTCGATTTAACATCACCATTATTACCATAAAAATGACCTCTTGCAGCAAGATATAGAACAGTATTTGGCAAATAACATATACATATTTTAACGTGTACTTATACACATCAAAAAAATATCAACTCCACTGAAAGTAAGCCTTCTTGTCATGTGGTAAACCTCACTTTCAAAAAAAAGTGACTATGGATGAGACAAAGGCATGCAAGTGTACATGGAAATAGAAGGACATTTTTTTATTGTTAACATTTTACCATTTTAATAGCATCCAAAAAAAATGAAACAAAATTCTCATTATTTATTCTGTGTTATTGAACCATTCATCACAACTCTGTTTGAAATGTAAATTAAGGAATGTACGTTTTACATTCATGATAATTTCAAAGTTCTTGTATCGTTAATTGAAGACATGCAACTTTGCAACACATTAGCTTACGGTGTCTATTTTAAAGGAATACAAACTAGGCATGCCTGATATATTTACCATGTACAAAGCAGTGAGAATTAACTGGATCAAGAGATACTGTGATGAAACCATAAACCACCCTTGGAAATTATTTTTACCTAGAATTTTAAAGTCAGTAGGGGGAATGAGGTTATTATTGCAATGTAATTTTGACATAGATTTGCTAGACCAAAAAATTCCAGGTTTTTTCTATGGCATGTTCAAAGCATGGTCTAATCTTAGCATAGAGATGCCCCCCAGGGGAAATGAGGTAACCGCAAAGAAAACATTCATCTGGAATAACACGGATATCTTAATTGCAGGTAAAAACAGTATTTTATCCTGAATTTGCAAATATTGGCATTTTGTATGTGGAGCAATAATATGGAGAGGATGGACAAAAGGTAGATTGGGAATATATGCAAAATAAAGGAGTTCCTCGGTCCTCAATACTGTGATGGTTTGGGCTGAGGAATGACTGCTATGGGGCAGAAAATTATATTTGCACAGTAGACCAAAAGATTGGAAAATAATCTTTGGAGATTCAACTTTATCATGTCTTGTAAATTTTCTTATACTGTTTGGCAAGAGATATCTCCACATCTGCCATTATAAGAAAAAGACATTTGACTTTAGAGCATATAAGAAATATGTACAATCAATACAGAAAATTGAGTATAATATTGTAAATAGGAGACATAAGCTCAACTCACACATAAAGAAATGGGGAAGTTATCTAAAACACATTGTCCAAGACCCAATATTAAACTAAGTTTGAATTTCAGTAAAGAAATCATGTTTGTGTAATATCCAGATACTCTAAAAACCTGTTAGTGTTATGTATAACTTTTTATACTCCAATAAAAATCTTTTAAATACAAAAAAAAAGAAAAAAAAAAGGAAAACGGTGAACTTCAAAACATGATCTAGTCGACAGTCAATCTTGAATAACAATTTTTAAATACAATGTTTTCAAAATAACTATGAAAAGAATTTTGTCAAACTTAACATAATTTATTTCTTACCAAAATGTGAACAAACATGTCAAGCCTACATGTCAAATATAGTTGAACATTTTCATATGAAACTGACCGATAGAAAAATTAAAATATCAAACTTTTCAAATTAATCCAAATATTAAATCATTTTGTAATGAGGTTTAAAATATAAGTTGTAACTATTACATTTCTTTAACCTAGTGAAAACAGAGTTGCATCTCTTAATATTTATCAATCCATCACAAATTTCAGCCCTGCAGTATTCCTCATATTTCATATTTATAAGTTTAATAACTTGTTTAATATGGTCTCTGTCCTCGCTTTATATAGATGATCCAATCACAGCCACCTTACATCCAATTACATACCAACCTCCAAGGTATTTTCATCTAGTAATTTCTATATTAATGATTTCCTATAGGAATTTTTCATTTTTTTAAATGTAGCTAAACAAGCTTTTAATAAGATACATATACAAAACTACTATACAATATTTCACCATCTCTACTAAATATACTTTATATCTGTTTATGATAACACACTTTATGCATATCATGCAATTTGATTTCCTACTCTATGTACTACTTTAGATTTTATCCATCAACTTTTGGCCAGTAAAATAAAGTTACTTTGGATTAGTAAATTAGACACAAATGTGACATTTCGATCTGTCTACTACAGACCTTGATCAGGGTTGTTATTAATATTCATTGCATAACCATTATGGATTAGCAGAAGGATCAAATTGTCACATTTGTCTCTAATTTACCATTTCAAAGTAACTCTATTTTATTGCCCTGCTGATTCTTGGAACCATGAACCAACTATCATTTTCTATCATCAACTTTTGTCTATAAATCAACTCCTACGCTTTGGGATATCTGGGTACTGTTAAAATTTTATGATTCAAATAATTGCAGGCAAGTTTTATTTTTTTATTAGAAATCAATGGAAGAATAGTATTTTTAAATTGATCATTAAGGATGGAATGTTCTCAAAATGATGTAAGGCTTCATATCACTTCCATTATACTAAAAATAAGCTTATTTCAAATCATTTTGAATGAAGATGAATTTTGACTCTTTGTGTACTCCTAGTTCAATATTTCTGTTTTTAAAGAACTGAAAAAATGAACAAAATGGCCGCTGCTACCACAACGATAATTTTATCACTGGTCATTGCAATGACATTTCACTTCAGACAGTGCCGTTCAAAGAAGTCAAAATGGTAATCCTGGATTAGTATAATTCGTTCACCTAAATACAATGACAATACTAGATCAGTGCTCAATATTTTTGTTTCCTCCAATAAAATGTGAAGACACTGCAGGAAGACAATTATCTGTAATATTCTTTTCAGTCTTAAAATAAAAGACCGTCACTGAATGCATAATTTCACTGGCCTAAATAAAATGACATTGTGAAGTATTTATAAGCTATCAAACATTGATCCACCTCATGTTTATTGACACGATTACATAGTTGAATATTTAATGGCAGAATGTGCCTCGACAGCACTTTTGTTTGTTTGTTTGTTTGTTTGTTTTGACAATTCATTATATTATTTTCTTCAAGGAAATAGACAATCTTTTATCTTCCCCACCCAGTCGAATAGTACAGTATTCAACATCAGCGGCCATTTTGGAATCTGGAATAAGTCAACTTTAAGATTATTTTGACCTCTACTTCACAAATTTGCATGACAACCCCTGATATTTTTTCTTGATTTTACCCCAAAAATATGTTGGAGTTTCCTTGAACAAAATTCTAAAACTTTAATTTTCAAGAACAAAGTATATTATACATGTAATAATGTGCTTTGTGCCTCGGAAATGTTACCAAAATACAATCTCGACATATAAACAATTAAATCTATTTGTTTCTTGAAATGGAAACTAATTTATACATTATAATGTAGTTCAGCTTAAAGCACATCAAATCTATATTTCAACATGGACATATTTCCCTAAACCACAAAATACATTAATTTGTTTTCAAAAAAGTAACAAAGGTGTAGAATTTTGATTACCAATTTAGTAATTTTAATATCAAAAGAATCCGCTCTTAATGTAATGCTGGGAACAAACTTATTATAATAACAACTTTTAGCTCATCTAAATTCAGAAAAAGTGTACTTTGAGTCTCTGTGTAACATGCTTATGGACCATTAAGTCAACAATTAAATTAGAAATCTATAGACACATGTAACAAATTGAATTGGAGAGAAAATTATCGTTGTCTCCAGAATGTTCGTGTGTCTGTGCAATGCCCCTAACATCAACATCTGGAAGGGATATTTTGTTGCTATGGCAACAAATCATGTGTCGGGTACATCACAACATTTTTCTTTAGATCAAAATTGTTCACTGTTCAGTAGAATAAATTGATTAGCAATTTTTTCCTGGACTCAAGTTGTTATTACATGTCTGTGACTTTCCTGTAGCTCTCTCTATCTATAGCTATCTATCTATCTGGCTTTGTAATCTACATATGTAGACAATAATGGCCTTCATCACTTCATCAACTTCATTCCTTCTCCATCAATCTACTGAACACAGAAAAGGTTTTACATCCACTTCCTTTTCCAAAGATTAGATTTGGATTGGCCACCTAAGCAGTGCACATGTATAAAAACAGAGGATGTATAGACAATGGAATAGACAGGATTCATATATAGCAGATAGACATGCATAGACAATTTTAGACATGTATAGATAATTTAGACAGGATTCATATATAGCAGATAGACATGTATAGACCATTTAAACATGTATAGATAATTTAGACAGGATTCATATATAGCAAATAGACATGTATAGACAATTTAGGCAAGAATCATATACAGCAAATAGACATGTATAGATAATTTAGGCAGAACCATATACAACAAATAGACATGTATAGACAATTTCAACATTCATATATAGCTAATAGACATGTATAGACAATTTAGGCAAGAATCATATACAGCAAATGAAGCATGTACACAATGTGGATATTTGGACAGATTGATTCTATGAAAGTAGTTAAAAAGCATCTTTGAAAGACCTGTCCTTTAATCACAGTGGACATTTTATGTATTACCCTTACGAACAGGTGCACTCATATTTTCAAAACAGTCATTTTTCACTTGAAAACTGACATAATGGTTTCATTTCTAAGCCTGCATTACTGTGTGTAAGTATGATTGTTGGAGTAATATTCTTTTTTACATTCACAGCATAATGGAAAGTCTAACCTCAAGATGAACATATTGTTGAATCTAAATAGATCAAGATTTGTCATAGATACAAAATGTCTACTGTTTCAACCTTATTTTCACACTCCAATGTTGGTGGTATTTTATATTGGTGAATATAGATTTAGATGGATTTAAAACATCTAAGCTTAAAGGAGAATTGAAATATGGCTGTAACTATTATAGATTCATTATTAATTAAAGGATTTTTTGAACTGTAGGAAAAATAACATGAACATGATGTCCATTGTAGAATTAAACAAATCGGATTGGTCCACTCTCTCAGACTGGATCTTAATACATACCAGGATAGGCTATCATTTATAACCAAATTACCATAGCAACTATATTTTAGTATGTCTCAAACAAATAGTGATAGGAATCTTACTTGAAATAAAGTATTGAACTACTATTTAAAATTTATGATATATTTTCAAGTTTTAAACTTATAAATCGTTTTAAGTCCTAGATGGAATATATGTGTATGTCTGTGTGTGTATGTGTCTGTGTGTGTATGTGTATATGTGTCTGTGTGTATGTGTGTGTGTGTGTGTGTGTGTGTGTGTGTGTGTGTGTGTGTGTGTGTGTGTGTCAGCAACCATTTCAGTCACCAATCAGTCATAAAGAATTAACATTTTGAATATCACACAGCAAGATTATTTATATAAATTGCATTGATTTTTAATATCGCATATCTGCCACAATCTGGACAGGACTGTAAAAATACCCTAAATAAATAAAAATAACATTCTAAAATAATGAATGCTGAATCATTCCTTGTTTCTTTATTTTCATATCCATGTTAAAGAACGTTTTATTCTACTAACATGAAAAACACGAAATTGAAACCCCACTGGTAAATTTACTCAGCTCAGTCAAGCAGCTTAAAATGTTTGAAATGGTTAAATTATGTGGTACTCTGTATTATATCACACAGAAGCATGGATATACATTTATACAGCCCCTTAACATGTCTAAGTTTCAATAATCAAATTATATTTATTTTAATATGACTGTCAATTCTTCAAGAAAGTAATCAAAACCCCCTTAAGCAGGCTCTTGATTTAAAGTTTTGTTGACAACACAATGCAAAACTGATCAGGTGGGTATACTCGTAATTTTAAGTCACAAATTAGATAAATCAAATCTCATATTTCCATTGCAGGAAAGTAGCCACAAAGAAAATGTTTCAATACATTTTGAAATTCCCTGAGTGACTTTAATACACAGTCTAATATCTTCATCCAAGTGTTTGTGATTACCATTGAAACCAAGTAAGGGTAAGCTGAGAAAATGTTTGTGTAAAACGTGATCCAGACTTCCTGAAATTAAATTTGCACTATTCAGTGATTTTCTAAAAGTCTCCACAAATGGATACTAAGTCAATGCATCTACTGTATGAAAAGCTTTCACTAATAAAACCATGAATTGTATTTTGAATATGCCGCTTGAGTATAGTGAAAGAGTTTCAATGTATTCATGTAGAGACTAGCTTTGACCATCTACATCGATAGGAAGGCTCATTTGTTTAATGACCACTCATGTGTGTACCCAAGATATCAATCCAATCTGCTTTTACAGAAAGTCTAATTAAATCTTTATGTAGTCCTTTCAAACAGCGATACAGAAAAAAGATAACGCTCTTGTTGCCGTTTAAATATTCATTTGATATTTCTACAAATATTTCTTGGAAAATACTGAGTTATCAAGAATGAAAGAATTCTAAACCTTCCAAATTGATTGCATTAATATTCAGCAGATCAAAAGACTTGTTTCTATATTTTACTATATCTTCACAACTGCTATTTCCTTGTATAAATACATGAATAGCAAAACAAATATTTGTTTTTCTTCTCATCCCATCAGAAATAAGCATATAGTAATAATATACATATAGCAAGTATTATTTTATGAAAATAAAACTAGTTGATATATTAGTTTCTAATTATCCCTTTGATATTGGACTAAAAATTAAATTTATGACATGACATCAAATAACTAGATTTGAGCAAACTTTCAACTCTAAATTTTCAGCCCTTTTCTTCACAAACAGTACTTCTAATTACCACTTTGAAGAAAGAATTACAGTTCCAAGAACAAATAATCTGTGTGTCTATAGTTGACATTTACTCTGAATTTCAAATGCGTCTTATTTTTACTGTGTCCAACAGAAGGTGCTAATATTATCAACTTGATGATTTTAAAATATCTAAGCCTTTCAATTTTATAGGTGAAAACAGAAAGATTATCTGTTCCCTTTTATGATGGAGAACAGTAGATGCAATTCAAACATACATATAATTTGATAATAATAATAAATAATTAATTTTTTTAGTATAAAATATTTAATTTCAATTTTGTATTTAATTTCAATTTTGTATTGTATACCTTAAGGTCAGTGGCCTATTGTATCAAAATAAAATTATTGTTATTTTTTAATTATAATTACATTCCTTTTCTATGTAAATTACACAATATTTCTAATTTTTAAACAAAAAAGACAGAACGATTTAATATCAACCCACCTTGCATATTGTTTTTCTGCTTCTAATGTTGCAAGTTCTTTTGAAGGACCGTGGAACACACTTGCACGGGGACGAGCACCTCCGTTGACAATGCGCACATTCTGTTGACAAAAAAAAAGGTGTAAGTGATTCTGTCCTCTGATAACAAAGCATACAACATCATATTTTTTCATATAACACAATAGACATAAAGACGATTTCAATAGATACAGACATTTGAACTCAAAAGAAAGACACATAAAAATAACTAATTTTTCTAATGTGACATAGCAAGTAATGCAGGTGAATTTACTTTCACTCCAAATAAAATGACTAAATATTCTCTAACATTTTCCCGTGAATTTTCTTCAATTATTAACTGGAAAAATGCAAAAGTGAAAAAAGAATTCTGCAACTAATTATCATCCTGGTATAGAATCTAGTCCATGGTATTACATGGTGTAGATATTCAGATAATCGTAATTATCGCCTTACACTACATTTCCATTGTGTTAACACATTTGTAGTTTTCTAGGTCGGATAACCTTAATTATTGCCCTGCAATATTACATCATATACATATACCTTTAAAATACCATGGTTTTGCACAGGTTGTTATATATCTAGGAGTAAGATAATCTTCATATTGCCCACTTATTCATTAAATTTCCATAGTGTTAATATCTGGTATATATTCTAAGTGTAAGATAAAATTCATTATTGTCCTGCTACTAGAATGAAGTGTACACTTATTTCCATGGTGTTAATACACAAGTGTGTATAGTTTCATAGGTCAAATACCCTTCATTATCGCCCTGCTATAGAATGCACATTATCATATGTTTATACACAAATGTATTAAATTCTAGAGGTCAGATAACCTTGGTTATATAATTGCCCAGCTGCTGTTATATTCATTAAATATCCATGGTGTACACAAGTGTATAATTTTAGGGGTCAGATAATCATCATTATTGCCTACCTAGTCATTAAATATACATGCTTATAACATGTTTTTACAAAGCTGTGAATTGTAGGGGTCAGACCATAGACAGTGGAGGGTCTATGGTCAGACATTCATCATTATTGCCCACGTATTCATTAGATCATAGAGAGTGTCTATGATTAAATATACATGTTTTTACAAAGGTGTAAATTGTAGAGGTCAGGTAATGTGGTATATTTGACCTATAAATCTATCCGCTACCTGATTTAATATCCTGTCCGTATATTAGAATCCGCAGGATATCATCAAGGTCACTTTCAAAATCTAAATTGGCAGTCTTGAAAAATAAGATGACTTTTGAGGTTACTGAACTCTGTTTTTATTAACATTTTATTCCCACACTTCCATAAAACAAAAATAACTGATTTTAACGATGACATAAAACATAAGTGGGCAAATTACTTGATGTTTAAATTGGGTTTGTATTAAACTTACATGTTCAAATTTCAACACTATTTTGCAGCATGACAACGAGGTGTTGAAATGTACGTGATGATAAAGAAAGCAAAGAAATTCTACTCAAATCCATGACAACCTGTTAGATTTTGTTTGAAAAGAAAACCTTGCAAAAAATGACTCAAATTCAAGTCACTTTCAAACACAATTGTAGACATGATTATATCCAACTGTTCCACTTCCAGAACCCAAAGCCACAATCACCATAGCAACAGTGAGCAGCAAGTGTGAGATACTCAGCACAATGATGAGAATGTAAAACACGTTTGCTATTACACGTTGCTAAGTAAGAAACATTCATCCATAGTTCAAAACAATAATACACTAACGTATACAAGAGACACGTTGAATTACACTTGAAGTGAAAATTAATAACGACTATTTCCTGCTATTCACTATTATATTCTTTAACATGTGTAACTATGGTTGCTGGTAACACTGATTCATGATTCTAAAGCTTACAGAACTACAGACTTGACTACGAATGCCATAATCTTTACTTCAACAATACATAGTCAGTTTTGTTCGGGAAACAATATCTTACGTCTCAATTCAAAGGAAGTGTATTTTTATAGTAAAAATGCTATTTATACAAGTGTTGACGTCAGCCATTCAAATGAACTATACACCACAGTGCTTTTAAGATATTAGTCTAGTCTATGTAGTTTTTAATCTACAGACAAATTTACAATATTCAAGGGATGTTATAAACTAGCTGTCCTATTTTCTGTATGTTTGACTGGCAGTTTTCAAGTAGATGTCTTGGGTAATAAGAACATATCCACAAAGTCACTTAGAATTAATTAAACTCTCACAGACTGAAGTAGATCTTGTCTTTTCATTCCACTCATGTCATTTTCAAAACAGTGTCTGTGCAACTACTGTCTTGGGTTCAAGTCACTTTCAATACAGTGTCTGTGCAACTACTCTGTCTTGGGTTCAAGTCACTTTCAATACAGTGTCCGTGAAACTACTCTGTCTTGGGTTCAAGTCACTTTCAACACAGTGTCTGTGCAACTACTCTGTCTTGGGTTCAAGTCACTTTCAATACAGTGTCTGTGCAACTACTCTTGTCTTGGGTTCAAGTCACTTTCAATACAGCGTCCATACAACTAACACAATATCAGTACACTACTCTGTCAATGAGACAAGTAAGAACTGACAGACTTCCTGTTGGTGTCTATTGCTGCTAGCCCCTGGATTACTTTCACTTCTGAAACATGGCACCATTCCAAAGTAAGCAGCCACAAGATGTACATCACTCAATTACACCTAATGTTTTATCTTTTGAATTGTAGATATTGAAGATGTTTATTCATCTATAGACAACCTGATAATACTAACACTACAGTATGAGTGCAGGTGTTTGACAGTACAAAGAATCAGCAACCTCATCAAAATATCACTTGTCAAATCCAACAACAATTACTATGTAAATTAGTGGAATTAGAAAGTAAAAAAAAATGTATAATAATTTTTTTTTATTTTTTATTATGTACAATATTCTTATATCATATAGATATATCTATTCTGCACTAAATATTCATATATTATGTTTCATAATATACCAGTATATATAAACTAAATGTTCTTGTACACAAATGTGTCATTGTATGGTTGGTACATTTTAGTAAAACAAGTAGGTGAATGAAAGCATGTACTATAAACACATTGTTTTAGGAAACCTTGTTTTACAAATACATATAAAACAACAACACAATAAAAGTGAAAGAAAGTTAATGAAAGTGTATGGTTGGAATGATATAGGACGAAAATGAAATTTCTGAATTCATAACCATGAGTCCATGATCAGTACTTATTACACTTGTATTAAACTGGAGTATCATTTTTCAATCTGACAACAATAATAAATATATTCACTGAAAATTGTTAAAGTGGTCACATGGATGAGGACTGAGTATTTATTTTGCATTTTTAATTTATGAAACAATGTTATCGTGGCTTCCTACTTGAAAAATAAATGTGAAACAAAATATCCCAAGTCTTTGTTTGTAACTTAATAAATTTCAAAAGATTAATAAATGGCTTTGAATACATTTTTTTTTATAGTTTTTTGCAATGTATTGAGTTACAAACTCATATTTGGTCTACCTTGTTTCACATTAATTTTTAAGTAGGAAGCCATGATAAAAATTGTTTTAAAAATTAAAAATCCAAAATAGATACTGAATCCTCATCCATGTAACCCCTTTAATATACCAATAAATACGCATTGTATATGCTAATTAGCCGTTGATTTTATTCATAAATACAGTACAGCAACAGGTTGAAATTAAGGTTGTGCTGGGGCCACAGATTTTAGGATGCAGACTCAAAAAAAATCGATTTGATCAGATTTATTGTGTATAGCTACATATAATCATTTACCAACAGGTGATTCAATACTGTTCAGTGTGTATGATATTATGAGTAAGACATTATGTCTAACAAACGAGTTAAAAAAAACATTCCAGTCGCAGCTAGTACATCTCCCTACCCCACCTATTTTAAAATTGAATGTAATCGGAATCACACAATTTTTTTTACGCCTTATAGTAATGACATGACATCATTTTAATACTAATAATATAACAATTACATTTTATGAAAAAAATCATCCCACTATTAATGTATGGAGTGCTTATCCTTGCATAACGGTGAAAACTGCTACTTCACTTCATTCTCATGAGACAGTTATTTTCGTGAAAGTAGGGTCGTGATAGCAAAATTGTCGACAAGACGCCAACTTGTTTATGATGGTACTTGGTGAGTCACTGAAAAGAGGTCATTGTTTTGGGAATAGAAGGTTCATGAGCTAACCTTCCTGTTTGAGCAGGAAATTAAAATTAAGGTTTTCTAGAACATAAATTTATATCAAGGAAAAGTCCAGTCAGACTAAATACACTCTTTAGTACAGTTGTATTAAGTACTACTTCATTATAACTTTGGGTGATAGAATAGCACCTTAGTGACTTATTTAACTTTGAAATCTTGTAAAGAACTTATACTGTGCACTTGACATGTGTTTAGGGATTTCCTACATGGTTTTATTTTGTTCCGTTAAATTGACAACTATTCCAGAATCATATCTTGAAACTAGTTCACCTCTCACCAAGTATTAATTCACATTCATAGAAAAATTACATTATGATATTATTTTTGGTTTGGCAAAAAAATTGAAAAAGGAATCAAGTTTTGTGGTTCATGCCTCTTTATGTATTCTCAACCATCAACCACTTCCAAAAGCCTATGTTGACTATAAAATACACTCCTAAATAGTTTTAATGTATAGTGCTTGCTTTGAAATGTTTGTAAATTTTGTACATCAAACATGGCTGGAAATGGGTTGATTGTTACAAACTGGTAGTTAATTGTTTAAAGTGTTTAAAGTGTCAGTAAAGACAAACTGAAATAATTTTGGATGCTGGACTTTAAACTCTACAGTGTTCATTTGAGTTGTACAAGTTGAGCCAGAATTCAACTCATGCATCGTCATGTCAATATGAGATATGAATATTTTAAAAAGAGCTATTCAACCGTAAAGGTCATTCAGACCTTAATAAATAATCCAAACTAATTATGACTCTCACACACCATTGAAATTAAAAACCTATTAAACTGTGTCACTTAATTATGATTACTTCCAACGATGTGTGAACAACAACAAAAAAACTTCTCTGCGTTTAGATTATTAATAACTTCTTCATTATAATACAACACTGAATAAGTCTCTTGTTCTCAAGTTCCAACTCAATACTGTCATGGTAATTATGCACTTCAATCAGCTGTTATTTCTTATATGAATGTTTGTTTTCTGCATGGTTGCTATGGTAACAAATCCCACTTGATAATCAATATATTTCTCAATTGTTACTAGGACAATTATAGTGTTTCGTGTAAGAATTGACAATATAATGGTGATATATCTAATTACTATAATAACATAATTTCACTTACAATTCTCAAGATGGAATTTGTAATGCTTCCATATACCTGATGTTTATTTTCAATCATACAACGTACATATTTCAGGTAGAATCTTCAAAAGTCAATCATGCAATTCTTCAGAAGATTTTAAGTGTTTTTTAATGGTAGCAAATAGGTAAAAAAGACAACACTTTATCTCTACTGTCTATGGTAAAAGTTACCCAAGTTCCCAGGTATTATCCTACAAAATTACAGTACAAAGAATGGCAATCTATTAAAATTTACTAGATTTTTCATTCCATCACTGTGCAGGTAACTCTCCTTGACAAACACAATGTCCATGTGAACATTTGATTTTTCAACTGCAATTCTCAATTTTCAAGATCTTTTAATTTTACATTTTTCAATGTAATTCAAATACATTTAAAGAATTGAATGTAAAATGTCTAAATGAAATCCTAGAAAGTCCAGCCAAAATGTGTACAATTGACAGTAAATGTTGCATAAAATCGTAGCTATACCTTGCGGCCAACGTTTCAGTCTTTGTGTAATTGCATTTGTAACTTGATGGTATCCTCCTCTGGCGATGACACTACAAAAACATTACACAAACAAACACAGTATTGTTGTCTGCATAAGAAACATCACAGGGGCGTAATGTTACTGATTCTATCAGTTAACGTAGTTCTTACACCACAGTAAGCCGTAAAGTGAAAATTTGATGTTATTTTGGAGTTTTTTATCTATCTATCTGTGTCTTTTGTAGCATTTTTTGACTACCTTCACAAGCCTTCATCATGTATCTTAGATACAAAGACAACAATAATGGTTGTTAGGGGGCACGAATTGGGTTAAAAAATAAACAAACGTTTGAGGAGGACTCAAACGTTATTTTAATATATTCGACATACAAAAAAAAGGGCCTCATATTGAGATAAGTACAGTTTTAAAGTTAGTTTTTAAACAGAAAAAATCAATGATTTTACATTTTTTCCATCAAGCCATTAAACTCTGTATAAACTAAACATATCATATGTTTACAAGTGTGAAAAAAACCTACTTTTCTATGTGGTAAGAGGTTTAAGTTACAACTTTTCTCAATGCAAAAAATAATTTAATATTTTCTACATACACACATTGGTCAGACCGAAACTCCTTCAACTCTGAACATACACAGCCATTGAATCTACCCATATTTATTTGTTCTTTATTTATAAACCGTCCAACAGGCATTGTCCAATAACAGGAGAAAGGTTCAGTGTCTGTGCAGAAGGAAACCGGAGTACCCAGGGAAAACCTGCATTGTACGGTAGAGTCAAACTGAATGATGCTCTTCTTACTGACAACGTGGTAAACTTAATCAAACCCTGAATGGGTTCAAATGCCGACCGCAATGGTAAGAGGCAAGTGGTTTAACCACTCGGCCACCGACAACCCTTTTATCAACAGTATCACTTGTGTGTATTGATAGGACAATATGTTCCTCACACTAAAATTTCAAAATAATACCTATTAGAGAAACAGTGAATTAAGGAAAACACTACAGCTGTCCAATGGCATTTGATATATTACATCAGAAGTGTATATTTCACATCCACAGACAAAGAACCAATAAGCAGACTTCCTATCAAACTTTCAATTCTATGTCTTCATACTTCCGTCAATACTCCAAATGTAACCATTCTCTATTATGTCAGTCATATTGGTTATGGTCGGCTAGGTAGTCTGTAAATTGACTTTCACAAGCACAACCTACTGATTACAATATGCCTAGTTCAGAGGAAATACAAATAAACAACATTTCATGCATACCTGCTTCAAAACAATTTTGAATTTTCCAAACAAAAAAAATTATTTTTACTTTAATGAAACCATTATTTATGTTGCCATGCTCACTAATGAAATATTACATGCAAACCTGCTTAAGAAATTCTTGAATATCTTAAAAACAGAAGAATTATTCATGCTACTCACTATAAAAAACAGAGAGTATTGAACATTTAGGTTAAGAAATCCTTTTCATGACATGGGTTCTTTCTAAATCTACAAAGTACAATAATTACGACAAAAAATATTTCAACTAAACGCATATAATCATATTTCAAATAGCCAGTAAAAGCATTCTACCTTATTGTATAATTTAATTACCAGCCAATCAAACAGCAAGCTTACAATCAAGAGAATGCTTTGTGAAAAACAATATGGCCGCCATGTTGTATTATTTCTATACACTTTCCAAGTAGAATTTCTGTTTGGTCAACCTAAAGATGTTTATTTTGTAGATATTGTATAGTAATTATTTGTAAAATGGTAGAACTTTTTCATTGCTTTCACTAAACACAAGAATTTTAAAATTCACTTATTGTTTTACAAAATGTAAATAGAGATCTTTAAAATCAGGCCATTTTCATATTTACACCAACAGACAAGTTAAACTGTCGATCTTCCATCCTAACAATATCGTCCAAGTTTTTATCTAATCTCCACCATACAATTAAAATACTTGATGAGTCTATTATCTAGTCAAATTGCTGTAACAGTTATGTGTGCCTTTCTAAAACCCTCCATTCTTTGGAAACCCATTGCAATTGTCTAGAGTGACAATAGGTTGCTAATATTCTGACAAAGACTTGTTACCTGGTCAATAACTTAGCATACAACATAGTGTTTATAAACAATAACCCAGCGAGATAATTGTTATTGACCACGTAATTCATCTATTGGGACCTCTGTGAATACCAAGACTTACTTCTGATATATTAAATACACAAAAGGTGTACTTTGGGACCTCTCTGAATATCGAAACTTACTTGTGAAGACAGCTAAAATCAACAAATTTCAACAAACTTTCCACCAATCTTAAATCTTCTGTAAAGATCATAGTTTAAATGAAACTATAGTCAGGGCAGCTCAGAACGTTTTGTATATTACGTTATAATTCATTTGTTTCTTTTCCCAAAACTTTGGATTAAAAGGCAGTATGCTGCATATGTGTTTACTATTCTATAAAACGTACACTTGTTTTATAGGGAAGGTGTTACAGGGAATAGCTGGGTAACACCAAAGTGTTGTCTGTAATTAAAATTCAGTTATATGGTTAAATTTAAAGACATTTAACAGTTGTGTCCAAATCAATAAATCATTTTAAAATAATTGGTATAAAAGTATGATGTAATTTTTTTTAAAGAGATCTTAAAAATTATTTGCAGACTGGTATGTTAATAACAGGTTCTTTTACTAGTGTACATTATAACCACCTGTTGAATTCAATTGCTGTTAAATACTCTTACAGTGCCATCGTTAATGTACACACTTTATGAGCTACTACTAGTAGTTAAAAACTACAATTATACATTTAAGCACTATTGGTATTTTTTGCATTTTTGCTGTGGTGCCATTACTTTTTAGACAGATTAAAATTCCAACTATGGTACTATTACTAATTTTAGATGAATTGACATTTCAGCTGTGCTGCCATTACTTTTTAGAAGGATTCACATTCCGGCTATGGTACCATTACTTTTTTAGAAGGATTGAAATTCTGACTATGGTGCCATTACATTTTAGAATTTATGGTGGCATTACTTTTTAGATAGATTGACATTCCAGCTATGGTGCCAACACTTTCTAGACGGATTGCCATTCCAGCTATGGTGCCAACACTCTCTAGACAGATCGACATTCTGGCTGTTTTTCATACTCAATTACAGCAGAAATTGCTTTCTACATAGCAATTATTCAACAAAATTGATTTCAGCGCAGTTGTGTGCCCTGTTCATTGATTTGTATGTTAAAGTGATATCTTCCAGCACGATTGATGTACCAGAAGACTAAGACAATACAGTGTTAGTCCATTTAATGATAACACATATTAAGCTATTTAATGTGTACTTTATGAGGACTACCCCATTACACACAGCTGTTGCAGACTTTAAGCTGCAAACCACTACAATTTTATTAAGCTTTTAATCTCCAAAACAATGGTTTTATGATATTCAAAAGCAACAATATGAAAACTTGACCAGCTTTCTGTCATCCCCTTTGTCAGTATATTTCCCCTTCTTTTAGAAAGTGAAATTGATCTGAGATGAGCCTTATCATAGTATACATCATAGCAAAAATATTGTGAGTATGACTAATTAATTAGAGATAATAAATACCAAACAAACATCTTGTGGAGATGTGTCTGTTTTATCTGACATAAATCATCCCAATGAAGTGTCGTTAAAATTATCATAAAAATAGAAATAAAAAATGGTGCTGGGCCTATTCCACTCATTTTATGCAGTGTTGAAAGTTCAACCAAGTTAAAGTCTACTGTGTAGTTCAACCAAATTACAATTTTCGACAAATCTTTTTTTTCTTTAACTTCTACCAAATTATATATTACTTCTACTCAGGAACAGTTAATTTCTATGACAGTGAACTTTCAAATTAGGTTAAAAATTGAGTAGAAGAATGATTTAGCAACAGTTAAAATATTTTGCTGATTGTTTTCAGAAATTAACATTTTAACTAACTAGAAAAGAAATCCACTATGAGGTCAACATGAAACAATAAAAAAACCACTTATTATCATTTCAGGGAATATTTTACAGATATTTTTAATTCAAAAAATATTTCAATTCATTAAGAGTTGTTATCTTGGATGAACTGACAATGTTCACTGAAAGTTTATACATCCAAAATAATTTCACTTCATATTACCTGTTGCCAATTTTCATAATTTGTTCTCTATGAATACAGTTATGCTTAAAATGAAAAATGAATCAACATTTAGCCTCTTGCTAAGCTATCGCTTCACACTAACAAACTTTGGCTACAAACTCTGATTTAACAAAAAAAAAGGTGGAAACGGTTACTAACATTGATAAACACTGATCGTGGTAATAGTTTGAACTGTTTGGTGATAATAGAATTGTTGAGAGGCTAGGAAGTCTTTTATAAAGCAAGACTGTTTATAGGCGAATTGTTAATAGTATAAAAAGTCTAAAAAGAAAGGGTTGACAGTAAGTATTTATGGTATAGAAAACCTAAACAGAGAAGGGTCGGCCATGCCAACACAACATTCTAATGAGACTTCCTGTACAACTGGCAGCCATGTCAACATTTTGCAATTACTGCTTCCATTCTGTACTAATGAGAACATTATCGGTTTGTTGCATCATGTTGCTATGACAACCAGCCAATCTCCATAGAAATGTGATGCCCACTTGACAATAAAATGGAAAAGGGAAACTACTGCCTTTAACACGTAATATTCACACCATAATCAAAATCCGACAGCTAGCCCTCCAGAGTGATCATTTTGACTAAAGCCAGCATTTCAGCCTTTCCTAGACACACAATTATAGTCACACAGTTGTAGTTAAAATTCATCGCTTTGCAGTATGTGTAACAGACTCAGTTTTCTGAAATCTATCTGTGAGGTTATTGTACACCTGAGCCAGTTGAATCTTTATCTTCATCCCTATAGATATTATTAACCTACAAGTTCATCAAATTACTGACTTCATCATTTTGGATTCTTATTTTCTGATTAATGTCTAACGTAACAGCACTTCTGGAGTCTTCCTAACTCAAATGGATTGTTTACACTGAAAACGCCTGGAGAAGATTCATTTTGTTAGAAATTTTAAAACATCATTATGTGGAACACTTTGGCATAATATTACCTAGCATACAGATTACTATCATACTGTAAGATTTCTCCAAAGAGATGAATTTTCATGTGAAATTTCCAGGGTTTTTAAAGGGTCTATACATCAACATTACACTGCATCAGTGAAGTCTGTACCATATTATGATTGAGATGGCTGATATACATGAATGGCCATCGATACTATTATTTACAATTATTTTTAAATTTGTAGTTTCCAAAGAACTGTTCTCAGAGTACACAAACCAATATAATGTATCACCTTGTCATTTACTTTAGTTTGAACCCTGTAGACATCAAACAGTGTCCCAGTATGAAGTTCACTGCCAATTTACAGATATTTTCATGTCAATTAAGGACAACTCCTTGTGTAAATATGAACTCTGTCAATACATGTACAACTTAGGCACATGCAGTTACCATCTGGATGTCTGTACTATAAAGCAGCCAATCCGAAAATGATAATGCCCTGTTATGCATTCAACCAATCAGATGATAGTAAGACTTTATTTTGTATCAGCCAATCAGTAAGACTATAATCTGCTGACAGCCAATCAGAATGTAGCTACTGATAAACAATTCACATATTCTGCCAATATTTTTGCAAACCAGAGCCTCTTTTATGGCACTGTCCAAGACACACTGCACCATCTTGATTTTTCAATGTCTCAGAAGAAAAATAAGGTCTGCTTTGCAAGAATGACAGCCAATCAGAACACTAGTAACAAAGAACCTATTCTGCACCCCAGCCAATCGGTGCATAGCTACTAATAAAATATAATTCGGCTTAGAGCAAATCACACTGCAAAACTTTCTCCTTACAGCTAATCAAAATAATGACAAAATAATGTAATAAGATATGGAAAGTGGTAGGTTAACCATATTTTCTCAACAAAATTTTAAAACGCAACAAATATGATGCTATAATATTGTATAGTTTATACAATATAATATGTCCGTTTTCAGCCATTTGTGATTGTCCATTATAAACATGTGCACAGTGTGATATACCCTTAGATGGCACTATCGTTCTAGGTCCATAGAATTATTTGCATCCACTGAATAATCAGAACAGGATTATATTCTTGAATTTGAACTCTATATATAATAAAAGTGATGACACTTAATTGATGAAAACTAATTTCAATTACAGACTCTACATCAAACCTAATTTGATCAATAGGTGTTGAATTCAAGTCTCATACCATATCAGATAAAAACCAATCAATCTACAATGAAATACCAGATTAGCAATTTCATTGTGTTGCCATGGCAACAGGATGCACTAGAGCAGGCCATGTTCAAAAATACCAATTTAGAGGCAAGGGTATTGTTAAACTATATACTGATGAAATAATACCAATTATCACTACATTTCAGCATGTAAAAACGATGAACATCTTTTAGTTTTGACAAAATAAATTCATAAATTCAAAATATTTCAAGGATAACATGACCAGAAATAAGAGTAGTATTTTTTGGTATTTTTGCAATTTTGTTTATACAGCCCACATTATACATTACTGTATACTTTTCTGCCCGGATGCAACTTTAGCTCAAGTTATTTTTAATGAGGACAAGTGAAAAACAATATGTATTGTTCGATTTCTCTTTTAAATGGTTGACAAAGGTCAAGATGTGTGAAAGGGCAATCTAATTTTGACAATGTCCTTGACTATATTCTTTGTTAGCTAGAACTAAGTATGTCCATTTAGCCATCCATCTATACACACTTGTTGTTTTAAAAAGGCTGTGATATCACATACAATACTTCTATCTCAACTTCTAGTACTCACAATCCTCACAAGCTAACCTTGGGAAGAAACCAACCCTACAACTTTACTGTCACTCAGTCTTTTGTTGTTGACAATAACTTATAACTCATTCTATCACACTGATAGATTATCTGGTATGTATTTAACATGTATAATTTATATCGTAGTCATTATTGTCACCTTGGACCCTATCTACATAGTGTCTTTATAAACTGGACTTAATTTAATCTGCAGTTTATATAATTGTTCCCAGGTAATTCAACAGCTCATCTTATTTTTCAATTGTTGTGATGTAATATGTCTCACAAAAAAACTTCTTTGCTATAGGTTAGTGTTATACACTTCTTGTGGTTTAAAGTTAGATGTTCTTGTCTGGAGGTCTGTCCACAATGGAGATTAAAGCAACGAGGGACAAAAAGAGAAGCAAATCGCTTCAAGAAAACAGATCAAACTGTGATATACTTTGGGATTGCACATGATGCTCGAGGAAACACAAGAATTTAAAATTTTAGAGTCAAACTGTTGTCTGTAAACATTCCAAAACATAAGTGCACTGGAAGATGTAGAGTGCACAGCCCTTGAGCTTTAACAACATATCTCGCTACTACTACAGATTACACAAACTGTCTCTTGCTTCTTGGCAAATACGTTACACTACATTAATCAGGTAAACCCCCCAATAGACATGTACATAATCTATAAACTCAAGTCATGACATCATTTTTCATCAATTATCTATAAACCCATTGATGTTGTCTTTTTGAAAGCTTCTTAGTTCAAGAAAACATGTCACCTTAGCTCAGATAACCACTAAAATATGACACCACAGACATCTCTCTTTGTATGATTGTCTACCAAGTGAATGCAATCGGTTTTAACAAAAGGAAGAATATAACATTCAAACCAACAGTAGTACTCCAACATTACAATGGTTATCAGTGAAATGTGCTTTAATGAAATGCATTGGCACACCTTTTCAGGTGATTCTGTCAACACAAAGTGTGGGACAATGGGTCTTACGACCCCGAAAATCGTCTCACTGTAAATTGTGTGAAAGGACTACGGCTATACACTACACATTTCAATACACACAAAGAGCATTCTGATCGCTGCTCTGGGATTCTGAAAAAACAAACATGTGTTCATACGTCAATAGACCGATCTAACTATTGTCACTGACAAAGTGATATATTCTGAAGCTTACAAGCAAACATTGACAGGTCAGAAAAATAGAAAAATCGTCAATTAATATAAATTCTTAGTAATATTCTTGCTAGTTGAAATGAAATTAACATAACAGTGAAGTTTCCCACTGGGTCCACTAATTAGCGGTCTAACCACATAGATTTAATGTTTTGGGAAAAGTGATGTGACACTTCATTGGAACGCACCCAAACTAGTACAAGGCTACTTCACTGTATCAATCATTCTAGTCGTTCAATAGCTCACCATAGATTTCTTTGTTATGGTTGTTTTTCTTTTCTAGTCTTTTCAGTCACATTGCTGAATCTTGGGTATAACAGAAGAGATGTACACTGAATCACCTCATCCATAACATGTCATTTGTAACACCTTAATATTGATTTGACCTTCAACTTTGACCTCAGAGATCGAAGTCAAGATCTATACGTCACATAGATATTTATGTAACTTAACCATTTCCGATTTCACAAAAAGATTGTTGTCCACACTTCAATTTTGAAAATACAATAAGGTTAATTTTTTGGCATTTGACCTCAAAGATGAAGGTCAAGGTCGAAATGGAGATGCCATACATATGTTGCATTCACTACTAAAGACAACTTTATAGTATCTGAATTATCGTACCAGTAGCAGATGAATAATTTAGATCTGGCTTCAAATTCTTGAAATATTGTACAAATTTCATAATTTGACATCTTTGGTTGTACATTTGTTCAAGATAAATGATTAAAATCAGATCAGTTTAATACCTTGTACATAAAATGCTGCTTCCAGTGCAGTGTCTTGATCTACATGTGATGTAAAAGTTATCTTGAATATAGAATGCATATTTTATCGTTCATGGTTATGTTACAATCCACTAGATTTTTGTAAGTCCTAATTCTTCCACATATACCATACTTCTTATTTCTGGAAGAATTAATCCAAAATTGCCTTGACCGGACTGAAAGATCAATGATGTTACCATGGCAACTCTTGGATATTACCGAATCCTGGCTGGATGTAATTGTTGCTTAGATACCACTCTGAACTTTCATACAACTCTGTGAACTGAAACTTCTTGTGACAAAGTTTCCATGGTGATCAATCTTTTCTCTACGTGACAAATACTGATACAAATATACTACAGCTCTCTTGATGTGTTTTTTATGACAAGACGCCAGGCAGGCTGACACAAAACATACTGCAGTTGTACATAAACATGACAGTGTGAAGTGATCCAGTAATAAATTTAACGACTCAATGTTTGGTGAACAATATGCTAAATAATAGATGGATTTAGAATGTGCTCAGCATGCTAAAACTCAGCTATAAAATACAACAGAGTATTTATGCAGGGGGCAATATGTCGGAAAAACTGAAAATATTGTGTCATCATCATTTCATTCTACAAAAATGATTGACAGGCTAAAAACTACTATGAAAAACTTACAGATGAACTCAAGTCTACATCATTTTAGTTGCTATGGTGATAAACTATATAAAAAATAACAATACTTTGTGATATATTTTGTCAAATTTGTGACATCTCAAAGTTTAAATGATTGTGCATCAGTCAGCCAATCAGAGGATAACTTGTTCATTTGTTAACCAATCACAGGACACACTTGCTGAGTCAAAGGTCACAATAAAAACTACATTTTCCTTGAAAATAACAACAAAATAACAACTTGTGAGATTTTTGTTAACGTTCAACTTTAGTTTAGTTACTTATACTTACATGTAAATTAAACTTTTAAAAAAAAATAAAGGCAACAAAAACAAGTAAGTAAATAAAAAAGTAAGAATTTTAGATTTGATCATGAACTTTAATTTTGGCACTAAATATCACTACATGTATACCAATCCAAGTACAAGGTCAATACTATGACCAGCAGGAGACTCAGGTTAAATAAGGATAAAGTAATTGATAACAGATCTACAGGGACTTTCTGTAATTGAAACACGCCATGATGATGACAAAAACTCAATGCAGGTTTGTTCACTAAATAGTCGCTTTAATATTGTACAAGGATGATGTATTGTGGTATTAAAATATGAATGATAATAGGTATACTCAGAAATCTATATTTTTACTAAAGTCGAGTGGCTTGCATTCAAAATCACTACAATATATAGGCATCGATATTTTGCTCCAGTATCACCAGGTCCCCTGTTTGAAAGCTACTTACAAGTAAGTCTTCTCACAAGCCAGGGGCATTTTTCTGATCATGTACAGAAAACAATATGGTAGGATAAGGTTGTTTTTTTATGGCGAAGACAGTCATTTACGATATTGTACTTGAGGTGAAACACTGTTGAATTTCAAATCTTAAATTTCCATCTTCTTCTTAAAGAGAAATTCCCAAGGAAGGATAGATTTTGTCAAAACACATTGAAATCGTATGTATTGTCTATACACCATAGTGCTCATCTAATATGGGTGACATATTGCATGCTTTATACATGTACATCCCCAGGTGTGCATCTAATATGGTCTACTTAGTTGACTGCTGGGTGGTACTCAGTTCAAGTAAAAGACAGCACAATTAGGTACAATATGCACTGCCTAATGGTTCAAACACATGGGTGACTGCATATACACCTAGTACTGTTCAACACATCGTAATATGTCAATCTGTTGTGGTTACATAATGACATTGATCTTATCAGCTTCTATTTTGGGACAACAAACAAGGAAAACCTTAGAGGGTTTAATTTGGTGGTCATGGAGATTTATAAATGAGATGTTTTCAAGAAAAACAGATCAACAATCAATCTTAATTACTGAAATTAGCAACAGATACAATGTCTTGTAGCAGAGACTTTGGAAAGCAAATATACTATCGCAATATTTTCATTTCATGACGTCTTTTCCATATTGTCCCTGACTTCCCTTGTTAGATCTATGTGAATTTAATTACTACATTTCAGGCACAATAACCAGAGGCATTCTTGTCCCTCAAGTAGATGCCTACTATATGATCACCATTTCACTGCTGTAACAAAAACATCACAACTGTTTGGGATGAGGTGTCAAACAAATACAGAGAAAAAACAATGACCTAGCTGCTACCAGAATCATGTACTATACCTGTAAATGCAGACCTTCTTTATTTTAGTAGTATTTTTAACACATAGATTATAACGCTACTGTACACTGAAATTCATAGTGAATGACTGATGTTCAACACTACCACAGCAGCAATGAATTGACACTGACTAAATATGACACTGCCATGTAAATTTTTGAAATAACACATTTTTATTACCTATATCTTAATTTCAAGTATTTGATTGTGTATTACTTAAGTTAAAATAATACCCTTCCTGTGGTGTTGGTGTTGTACAACTCATTTAAACTCCTATTAACTAGTACTTGATAACAACCACATAAACTTACCCATAAACAAACTAATCTGACTAAAGTCCATAGTAACTATCTTAAACACTGATAGCTGCATGGCTTGTGTACAGCTACAAGTACCACATGATACATGATGCATTATAATGTATATCTAGACTGTGATGGAACATCCAACACTCAAGGGATGAAGAGTTCCACTAATCACCTGGTTGCCTAGCAACATTGCATCAGTATCTACATTAACATAGCCATGGGATAGTATATGCACATTTATGCTCTTTCCAGGAACACTGGAAATTCTCAAGGGGCAATAGCAACACATTCTGACTCAGTAAAATGTATGAATAAGGTAGTTAAAGGTTGCTATCACCATCCATGACATTATGGCTTTCAGTGATAAAAAAGTTAAGTCATGCAAATCAGGTTGTATACATTCAAACAGCAAATACAGGTTTTATTTTCTGATATTTCTATGCACAACAACATATGTCTATGTCATTGGTTCTGTGGTTCTATGTCACAACAACATATGCCTGTGTCATTGGTTCTGTGGTTCTATGTCACAACATTCTGTGGTTCTATGTTACAACAACACATGTCTATGTCATTGGTTCTGTGGTTCTATGTCACAACAACATATGCCTGTGTCATTGGTTCTGTGGTCACTATTATTTTCTCCTTTGTTTCTTTAATTAATACTTTTGACATAAAGATTTTCTCAATGTACTCAACTTTTGACTTGGAATGAAATTAGTCCCATTGATCAACTCGAATTTTCCTGAGCTAAGCCAGGAAATACATAATGAGACCTTTTTAATTTACTGGAAAAAAATCAATATTTTGTGATTTTATGCATTGATGTTATAATCCTATAATGTGTTTGTTTGACAAATCTTATGAAATTATTTGAACTGCATAAATTAAAGAAGTTGAAATTTTTCAGGGACATGTTTTACATGTATTGGGGTATTAATTAAAAATAATATATGACACACTTAAATACATATGTTGTACATTATCTAAATGAAATTTGTAAAATAAAATAATGTAGCTCATGTTTTTTCCACTCGGGTTTACAACTGTATAGAATCCATTACTGTGGAGTAATGTGGAATATATAGCATTACACATCCTGGAATTACATATTACCTGAAATTTACATTTTTGTAGCAATAAAGCAAGCGAACAATCCTGTAGTTCAACGAGACAAGTGAAACATAACGTACAGGTCATATAATTCTTGGGTTACGATATTAGAAATGTTATATGTGCGTGTTAGCAACAAGATGAACAGTCACTACTAGGTCAACAATTATATACAGATCACTAAAGTTAATCTTGTAATCTTGATTATTGGAGATTTATATTTGGCATGGCATACATATAATGATTGTGGAATTTGATGTGTATCTGTAATCTTACTGTCAAATCTGTCTATTCAGAATTGAAAGAAACATGCATGGTTATATTAACAAGGCTAGCATCAAATGCCAATCCATATACATGTACTAATACCTGCATTACATACTTTAACAGATTATAAATCAGTCGCCATAGAAACATGTATTCAAATTAAAATGACACATTCAATCAAAAAGGTATCCTTGTAGGAAAATGATGACACGTAATTTAACGAAATACAAGAACATAATTATTAAAGCCAGGATATATACAAAATGTAGCGTGCCGTTTACGAATTATCTGCTGAGATATTAGAAACTTTGCTGATTACACTGAGAAACTATGACAGGTAAATCTGTCTACTGTGATATCATTGTTAATATAATCGTTAATTTGTTGCTTATGGCCTATAATTTACGATACAAAAACTTTCCTTTTTGCATGTTGATCTCAGCAGCCTTTGACCATATTCCTGTTCCTAAGGAATAACAATGCAATCACATCCTCACTATGGTCATTAGAGCAGGTGTGAATGAATGCACCCTTCAAGGCAAATGTATTCTGACAGCAGGATAAAGTCTTGACAAGCCACTGCCAAGATAAAATAAGCTACCAATACATACAGCTTTAGGTCTAAAATCTAACAAAAAACCATTTGCTGTATAATTTTCATGAACTTATCATGCACTCCCTCTTAAAAAGTAAAGCTATTCTCACTGTTTTTAATATCAAATTTGATACACATGTTATCACTTTTACGTTTAATTCAATACCTATGTAACATGAAATATTTTATATTTATTTTTTAAAAGTTAATAATTTACACGTCTGCAATAATTAATGTCTGCAATAAAAACATGTTCTGTAATTTCACCAAAACTTATAATTCTATGAGTAAATATTAAACTGTAGATAGGATAAAAAAAACCTTTGATCTCCAAAATTTCACAGTATATATAAATGTTTAATTACAGCCTCGGATGTTTGTTTTTTTCTATTTAATTTTCATCAAAATGTTGCACTTATTTCTTATAATAATGATTCTTTCTACCCGAATAAAGACTTTGCATTTGACTGCTGGTAAAACAGTTTTTATCATTTATATCATTTTCAGAAATCTTCGCCATATTACATTGCTATTACTGTGGGAATTACAAACAATAACCCAGATTTTTAATTCTCAGTACCTGTAATAGTATTTTACCTCATGCTAGAGGGTCAAAATAGAACAAGAAGGTTGACTTATTCTCAGTACTGCAATAAATTTTTACCTCATGCTAGAGATTTCAAAACAGAACAAGAAGGTTGACTTATTCTCAGTACCTGTAATAGAATTTTACCTCATGCTAGAGGGTCAAAATAGAACAAGAAGGTTGACTTATTCTCAGTACCTACAATACCTCATGCTAGAGGGTCAAAATAGAACAAGAAGGTTGACTTATTCTCGGTACCTGCAATAGCATTTTACCTCACACTAGAGGGTCAAAATAGAACAAGAAGGTTAACTTATTCTCAGGCACACCTACATTGTACATATATAATAATGTATGTGAAGTGTGAACTCACCACACTTATAGTGAATATGTTGCATGTTCTTAACGTAAAAGTACTCATAAGCTTATCAACACTTTGTCTGTTTGAGCCATAAATACTGACTGGAGGAAACATAACAACCAATCATCACTTCTTTCTAAGAATTTGGCAAATTATTTTTCTTAATCTACAACAAAAAGATTAATTTCAGATTAAAATTTAATAGAACAATATAAGCTCATTATGTAAAGAGTCTTTCATTTTTGAAAAGAAATACATATATTATCCATTTTATATCAATTTGCTACGTCTCATCCAAAAAAAAAGAACCTTGAATATTCTTAATAAAATAAAATGTATACACAACACGATTAATGAGAGTACAGTGCAGTACAGTGGAGAAAAGGATCACATATGTTTTCATTCACAAATTGATTAATTTGATAGCCTTATGGGATCAAAGTAAATCCATTCCTCAGAAATGTTATAATACATATACTCATAAAATAGTACTCGTAGATACTAACTCACTAATTTGATGATCATTCTACTGAAAACATCTGATCAAATTGAGGGAAACAAAACTTATTGTCTATTTGGTTATTTGGTTCAAATAATGAATGCCAATTACTATGATATACTATGATATACCTCTGCTTCTAAAATGTCATATCATTTCCAAATTATCTTCAAGCGACTGCATGTTTGCCATGGCAACAAGATGGCGCATTCATGTTACTATGGTTTCATTGGATACCCCTTACATTAGGTTCAAATTATGAAATTAAAAAGTGGTCAAGGTGGAAAAAGGACGATAGATCGATGGCAAATATCTGTAGGCTGACATGCTAACCTTAAGTTACTGTAGTTATAATAAAGAGTACAGCACCATACGGGAAATTACTCAAAGTGTGGTAAGACATATGACATATAGAACACAAAGGTTTAATATACAAAACGGGAAATTAAGAAAGGATATTAATAATGTCATTAACTTATATGTGTTTGTTTTCTATAATGTATAGATCCCTTTGGCATAGAACTATAGTTTCCATACAGAGAATGGAATTAGATATATACCACTCTAGGCTAGACACACAGTATGATACCTCACTAATAATGTAATAAATTCAAAAAAAAAACAAGCACCAAGTCACAGTTCATTTCATTGGTGATTTTATCATACACCTGTGTATGTTTATAATATATTGTTACTACCTTGCTATTTGTCAAAACTTCACTGTAAACAGTTCAATTTTCAAACAAGAAATGGCCTTCAGTTGCTCACAGGCACTAGAAATACTTGACAGTCTTGTATTTGTTGTTATTGATTTCTTTTAATGTTTCCTTTGTTGTTGTTTCCACCCCCTCAGGCTATTTTCGTTGGAATGGATTTTTGCTTACTCATTAAATTGATTAGCTAACATGTAGGCCTCCATTGGAAAACCAACCACAAATAATTCAACCTAATCAGTGTAGTGTCATGCAAATGAGTAAGTTTTACATATTCAAATGATATGCAAATTTAACTTTCCTCTAAGCAACAGGCAGTGTATACATAACACATTCAAAGTTGAACAGCTAGTTGACCACAAAATATAAATATTCACATTAGATAGTCTTGTGTTGATTTTCGTAAGAAAATGAACACAAATGTATTTCCCCAGTGCAAAGTGTAAGTTTAAAGTTTATGAAAACAAACTTTTAGTTTTTTGAAGTATATGCACATTCATCTTTTTTGACTCCTTGGAGAGATATAAAGTAATTTGTAATGGAAACTGAGTAAAGACAAATTTCATACACTGGCCTAGAGGCCAAATTATCATGAGTAATTTATGAATCCTTTTATACATGTAGATCACAGAAACTGAACTCATATTGGACTGAATGGTTTTAGCTTCAATTAGTTTGAATTATTCAGTAGATTTTATGCACTTTATTCACAATTAACTGTGTTCATATTCTTTCACATATGTCCTATATATTGAGGTACGTCTACTTGCATGACATACAATGTGTTATCAATCAATGCCTTCAAGTAGCCATATGGATAAGGATTGGGTAGTTATTTTGGATTTTAAATTTACAACTTTGACAATTTTATCATGGCTTCCTACTTGAAAGTGAAACAACATTGACAAATTATGTGTTTGAAACTCAATACATTGCGAAAAGCTAAAAAAACAATGTATAAAAAGTTTGGTATTGTATGTACAATACCAAAGACTTTACATATCTATTAATCTTTTGCAATTTATTGAGTTATAAGCAAGGACTTGGTATATATTGTTTCACATTGATTTCTCAAGTAGGAAGCCATGGTAACATTGTTTTATAAATTAAGAATCTAAAATAAATACCCCAATCCTAATCCATATTGTCATTTTAAAAAAATGACCAAATTTGATTTTGAACCTGAAAAAATTAAATGTCATTTAAAAATCAAACAATATAAACAGAAGAATATTCTGTTGAATTTATGCAACTATGCCAATTTGATGTACTAAATTAACATTACACTAAAAATTTGTGATGAACCAAATTTTGATGTTTCCCTATCCTTTACAAAGATGACTGACACAAAATCCTAGTTTTGACCCACTACAAAAAATGCTGTCGCTGTTTTTGTTTATAAGAAACAGTGAAATTAGAGAGTACGTGTACATTAAATATGCACTGCCAAGGAAGAAAAATGTGAGTTGACTGAGTCAAATATGTACCATGTATGAGTGGTGACATCCACATCCTGTGTTAGTTTACACGACGATATACTATTTACTATTAATAACAAGGAACAGTGTTTGTAGCCTGAAACTTCATTCTATAATACAGAACACAATTGATCATACTTGTAACAAATACACCTCACCAAAATATGACAATTCTGTAGGGAATTTACTATTTTGTTTTTGAGTGGTCTTAATTGCTCTCGATAGTTGGTTGACATTTGGAGAGATGCAGTGATAAATTGAACTAACATAGTTGGGGGAAAGAAAAGTACATGTGTTTTGCATGGATGGTTCCCAGGTGATCAGTACTGGGTCTCTATGGTATGTAACAGTAATCAGTCTTTTAACTGGCTTTTTAGCTTGACACTTTTCACACTTTACAAAGCTTTTGAGCAAATGTAGACCTATGATGCTGAAATGAGTAAGTGTACTGTAATACAGCCATGCAGCTGCCGACATCATAATCCTCACCATTATGTCCTGAATAAAATGGCCCATTCTTGTCTTAATAAAAGTGCCTTAGAAAAGGTGGGCATTTAGAACTATTAGCTTTATAAATATATTTCCAACTCTATTGACAAATTTCATTCCTAAATGCAATGATCTTATCTAGCAAGGGAGTCAAACTTGTATAATTTCTCATTTTAAAAAAGTGATGAAATATTGTCTCTTTTGATTGTTTTTATCAAAGAATAATCTGAATATTTCTTACATGTCCAGTACAACCTTCTTAACACGTTATATCAAGTACCACCATAAAAAAATATGTTGAAATGTTGAAATTGTAAGTTATAACTACTGTGAGAACTTCTGTATTTTGATCTAAATATTCATACCTTGTCTGGAGCTGTACCAAAAATATCAGGAAGTGAATGTCACCAAATACATACTACCTTGTTGCTATCAAATTCACTAATATATAATTATAAATATAATATTTACTGTCCCAAATATGGTCTTTGGCATATGAGGATCAAATAATCTCACACTTCAAATGTGTGAAATACAAATGTAACAGTCGTTGAAGCTAAAATAATTTTATCATATTCCATGTGGATATTTCATACATTACTCATTTTATCATGCTGATTTTCATTTCAGTTAGATTGCCAGTAGAATTGTATGACTGTAGATTGTGAAAATTGCAGTTTTCACAACATATTATATATATATATATATATATATATAGACCATGTGAAATTAAAGCTACACATATTCAGCCAATACACTGGATATTCCTATTTCAAATAATAACAAGATATATAGTGTATATTGTTGCCAGTAATAAATGTAGTCTAAATATATATATATATGAATGACAAATATCTTAGATAGTAGAATGGTATAAATATATGGCACCCTAGATCTGCCATCACATCTAATACCTAACACTGCATAATAAAGAACACCTATTGAGACTCACATCACCACTTGAGCTATAGGCATCATAAAAAAACCACTCACCTCAAAAAACTTACAACAACACTTAAACACACTTAAAGGCAAATAGAGATACTCCAGTTGTATTTTACCTCCTTTATATAGTTCTCTCAAGTATTTGCTTTCATACCTTTCATTTCGCTTACAAATTACAGCAATGATGGCACACCTGTGTATGATTGCACATTACCTCTTTAACACTTTCCACACCTTGGATAACCCTATTTAGTATCAAAAGAGTTTACTCCAATTTCAGATTACACATATATCGTCATTTACATCAAGGGTTTTGGTGACTTTAATGTCATTTTCAATGATTTAAGTCATTTCATGATATGTGCCAAGATTTCCAAATCTAATACTATTGAAATTACTTATACTCTTGAATTTTTCATCATTTAAAAGTTTAAATCTAAAGTAGATTTGACTCAGTAATAAAAAAATCACTGTATATTTAAGTTTAGCTTTTACCTATTTGGTATGTTGAGTTGTATAAAATCACTGTATGTTTAAGTTTAGCTTTTACCTATTTGGTATGTTGAGTTGTATAAAATCACTGTATATTTAAGTTTAGCTTTTACCTATTTGGTATATTGAGTCTTTTTACATGTAATAACCAGCGTGAAACATTTCAGCATATGATGTATAATGTATGTACAGATTGTCAGATTATCAAATGCAATTCACAAATTTAGGTTTGTATATAAAAGCAAACAAACATCCACACATAGGATTATTAATTAAAGTTATTGACACAGTACATAAAAGTACTTATAACTGTGTGTGTCTAACACTTTAAAAAATTATGATAAAGTATGAACAAATGGGTGTGTCTGCTCTAGTAGGAATTACATGTTACAAAATGCCAACTTGACTTCTTTCAAACGACTTTGTCCTTTTCAATAACTCATTTGGGCACTGTTTTTTGATTACTTACGCACATTATTATTGTATACAACAATTCCTCTGCCAAAAAATTCATAATTTATAATTGATGTCAAGTCATTTACTGCTGATGCATTTTGCTTTCAATTAATTCTACCAAAAATATACAATACGGCAATTCAGTACATTTTAGTTCACAACATTTTTACATTATATACTTGTAGTATAAAACAACATATTAAATTTTACATTAATACGTTTTTACATTTAATATTTTCATGATTAATACTATCATTATTTTGATTGAAGTATAGTAAATAGGTAATATGTGGCTATTAGTTCACAAGATTTTTAATGCTACGCTGTTTTCACCAAAACCACACAGCCTGTACAGTGTATATGAGTAACTACATGTTACCAACAATTCTGTACGGTGACAGACATTGTACATGACTAACTACATGTAATCAATTATTCTGTACAGTGACAGACATTGTATATGAGTAACTACATGTTACCAACAATTCTGTAAAGTGACAGACATTGTACATGACTAACTAGATGTTACCAACAATTCTGTACAGTGACAGACATTGTACCTGTATATGACTAAAAACTACATTTTATCAACGATTCTGTACAGTGACAGTTAGGGCTGTATAACCATTTGTTGTCGCAATGTACAGTTTGATTTATATAAATTCAGAAAGGATACTAGCATCCACACGTCTGCCCCTAAGTTGTATAAATCACTATAATGAGCCGTCTAGATTACAATAGATATATACAACTACAGATAAGAACAATGTTCATAGATTAAATTGATAAATATTTCCCTAACACTCAAATTAATATCAATTTTTTTCACTTAAATTAATATCATTTTTTTTTTGCATTTAAAATATGACACAAAAATATAAATGACCACAAAATTGGAATTGAAATAAAATATATGTTTGTAAGAACAACTGATAATTAGTCTACTTACATACATATATATTGTGAACATTTCTGAGAAAAAAATGATAAAATTATGCAAGTTGACAATTGGATTTTATTTTGTCTTTCATTTAATAATTAATTAATAAATTGTGATAAATTTCTGACCAAGATAAATACAGTTACTAGTCTGTATGTTGACCACTAATTGCTGACTATTTCACAACTAACTTTCAATCTCCAAAAAATGAGCTAATGAGCAGTGGCCATTTTGAATAGACATGTAATGTTGACTCAAATTGAGTACAATTTTAGCTTACAAGACACTGCTGAGTATAAAAGTAAAAGACTGGATTTCACCATTTTATCCCGGCCTCTAATCAATAAGAATTACTAAAAGTCTAGCATTTCTATTTGGTATGATTTATACCAGGAGCTGCTCACAACTAAAACAACATTCTCAAATTTCAATTCGGCTTACACAGACATACCAACACCTGACGGTTCACAAAAGAATAAATTGTTCGCTTCGATTGCAGTTGCAGAAACTGTTGAGTCAATATTGAACAAAATGGTAGTGAACTGTTCAATCCACAATTTTATCCGATATCTACTTTTCACTGTTATTTTGAATTGCAAAACAGTACTTGGGTTTGGAAGTATTTTGACCAAATACAAATAAAAAAGGCTAGGCCTTGCAGAAGTTTATTTCAAAATTTACAAATATTTACATTCAATCTTCATCAAAACAAAATTAGATTTCCCTTGATTTTTTTTGGCAAATTTTGTTCATTTCTGATTCTGAACTGTATGATATGAAATTTCTCTAAATATTGAAATGAAAGAAACGGTTTTCAGTGGCCCATTTTTCATAATTCTTTATGATCAAGTGGTTTTGTTAAAAGGGTCATGCTCAGTAGCCAACCAATTTATTTCCTGCAAGGCAGAATTTGATAAATTACCAATTTTTATCATGATTACAGATAAGACTGGTATTTTCATGAAAAATTTCCTTCTTAGAAATGATTTTGAGATTAATCCACAAAGCTTTCTCATTCTATACATACGTTATGCCATGATATACTGATAGTGTGTTCATTCTGCATTAAATCAGGCTTACAGTGACATTCACAGCAGGCACTTCTTTATTAAATCAAAAAATGGCATTTTGTGGGTTTTAGAGTCTCTAGTTTTAAGCCAGCATATAAAGCCTTTATCACGGCAATAAGATACTCAGACTGACATTTGCACTTATTTTCATCTCAATGAGAAACATTACTGAAGTCCCTGTCAAAAACACTAGCGTACAACATTACATCTAAACTCCATTAACATTTGATAAACGTCCATATGCTGTACATTTCACAACATAAAATATTCACGAATTATTGGGCTATTTTACGACTGTTATGCTGCTAAAATCCAGGTATATATCAAACTACAAGGATCATAATAGTAATTTTGAATACAGAATATTCAGTCCTTCACATTCTTACCACAAACACGTTTTTCAAAGGCTTTAATTTTCAAATCTCGACTACTTAATTTTTGTGGACATGACATTTGTTTGCCTTTAGTATACCGTTTGAGTGAACCAGTTATGGAAACCACAATAGTATGGTATTTTTAAGCTAAGAATAGAACAACTTGTCCTTCATCAATGGAACTGACCATTTTTTTCTTTACTACAAGGCTCGTCTACTGGTGTTTGTCCTTTGTCAAACTACAATTGCCTTTATTACTACCGACATCAAAGGTCATGACCCCAGCCGTGCTGATTAACAATACTGCCTACCCTGGTGATAATTGTATATGCATTATGGTAATACATGGTGGCAGTAATCTTATATATGACACCATGACATTGCTCGATTCAGTTGAAGAATGTGTTTGTTGGAAAAAATGGGGTTGCATTGAGTTATTTACACTGTCTGCTAACTTAGTGACAACAAAAACATCACTCCACATTACGTCCTCGACAGTATGAGCAAACATTGATGCTATTGTCTTTTTACTAAATATACCAGTATGTATGAAAATCCAATTTCGTGTGTAAATATCAATGGTTCATTTCCACCACGGTTTTCTACTAATTCTGGTGTTAGACAAGGAGATGTTCTGTCCGCTACCCTTTTTGCTGGGTTCTTGCCATAAAAATTAAGAATCGGGACGTGGTCTCTCAACGTGACTTAATTCTAAAACTCCTCCACCTCTACCCAATTCCTGACCGTAGAAAATATGATCCACTCCATAAAAGTAGCATAGTAAGCAGAACTGCATGGTCCTCTCACTGCTGCTACCCTTCCCCCCCCCCCTTCTAAAACAGTGAAAAAAACCTTCTTTGTACTTCAGCAACTACCAAACTAATTTCTACATCTATAGTCAGTTACATGATAAATTAACTCAATCATCAATACCTCAAGACTAAAAGGACAAAAAAGCTATTTTTCTTTTCAGCAACCATTAAAATCTTTAAGTGGTTAAAGGTAAGAATTATGTAATTCTATGAGATTAGTGATGGGTATACTCACCAGTTTTCCAAGGACAAAACAAACTTAAACCCTGACCAAAAAATCAATAGTATTGTCTGCTCACAAGTGCAGAAATTCTCAAAACTTGGTTAATTATTCCATCAAGTTTTGAAGTTATTTGACATTTCTATACACATTCAAAGAATCAGTAAAACAGTGGGGGAAAAAATCCTAACCTGGATAAAGTTGTTTCCATGGTAACATACCTTTCAAAAAAACGTGGTTGTGTAAAATCAATAAACTGCATTTGACATTTAGAAATAGACCTTTTGACCTACCTTGATTGTTACCTGTGCAAAGTTGAAAACACCTGCTATGCTATGTCACACATATATTTTAAAACTTTCGCATTTTATTTTACTTACAGCTTGGCTCCCTTCCTGTATATCCACACCAACTGCCGATGATGGTCTTTTACAAATGCGATGAAACCACCACCCATTGTCCTGTGCATAGGCTGAAAAGACAAGTAAAGGCATATAGCCAAGTGTGACCCATGCCTCCCAAATTGTAATTTCACCTGGAGTCACCCATCGAAGTACTACTAACATCCAAATATAGGCCCACATCGACCAAGCTGCAGTTACTAGAAAAACTCCAAATTCACGGATCTTTTTTGCGTCAGGTGAGGGAACACTAACAATACAAATAGCAGTTATCATAAGTAGATTAAAAGCTGCACTACCAATGATAGTGAAGGTTCCTAAAGCATCTTCAGTTCCATTGCCGTCAAGTCGCTGTACAGTTTCACAAACAGACAACAGAATTTCAGGAGCACTGCTCCCCAAGGCCATTAGAGTTAAATTTGCAACCGTTTCATTCCATACAAGTATTTCTCTTTCAACTCGTTCTCCCTTCTCTTCATCCCAGCGTACAACAGTTCTTTTCTTACTGGTGATTATCTCAATACTGCACATAAACACATCACTTATGATTGCAATACCAACAAATAGGTAAAGCAATGCAATTAAATAGAGACATCCTCGTAACCATTCAGGCCACAAATTTTCTGCTGGAAGAAGTAACCAGCTTGAACACTGAGTATCCCCATTCTTCAGATATTCAACCACTACTCCACGAGAATAGTTGGTATATACAACAAGATCTGTCATCCTTCTTGCTCTTTCTCACTTTAAGTCCTTAAAACCCTGATGAAGAAAAGAAAAAATATGTTACTTTTACAACACTTATCTTCACACACCCTCCCCCTCCCTACCCCTCCTAAGAAAAATAGCCTGTACCAAAAACACTGATAGGGAACCCAGGTAAAATGACTAGGGAAATCTAATTACATTTTACCTATTTACTATCCTAAGCTAAAACAGTGGTAAGGAACCTTGGTAAAATTACTTGGGAACTGAAGTACATTTTACCTGCTTACTACCCCTAGTAAAAACACTGATAACGGACCCTGGTAAAATGACTTTGGAACTAAGGTGCATTTTATCTACTTATAACCCTTAGCAGAAACACTGGTGTGGGAACCCTGGTAAAATGACTTGGGAACTCAGGTAGATTATACCTACTTACCACCATTACCAAAAACACTGCTAAGGTACCCTAGTAAAATGACAGTGGAACTAAAGTACATTTTACCTGCTTACTACAGTAAATATGTCTGTTCACATTTGCCACTTTTCAGCTATGGAAGGAAATTCAACATATGGCAAGTTTATGTGGGCCTACACTTCTCTCTTACAAGGTGATAACTGAAACTAATATATGACAGTTCGTACAAAAAAAACACTTAAAACTGTGAAAGAGAAGGGTTTGGTTACTGTGACAGTTTATCTATTTTTTTGTCCATAGAAAATTAAAATGCTTCAGACAATACAGTGATGTGGATTGTTCACATCTGTTGTGTTCAGTTGACACAAATCCTGTATTAAATTTAATTTCATGTTTAACTCTTCTAATCAAGCCTGACAAATATTCATCAGATTAAAAAGTTATTATGATGCAAACAATGTCCTTCTGATTACATTATGCTGCCGTTCATGACATGCAATATTATAATCCTAACAAATACTGTCATATCATGACACTTTTTCTTGTAATAATACAAAGAGCTCATTTTTTTAAAACGCATTTCAACTTTATATGACACAGCAATAAAGCATCAAATATCAACACTGGTGAGTTAGTTATTTACATGTAAAATCATACACTTGCAGGTACTTGCAGTTTTGGGGGTGCATGGTGTAGACATTTTTACTGTAATGTAAATGTGGAGACGTCCAAAATACAAGGAACTTGAAGAACTACACGAGACACCGTATCAAATAAATAAAAGTTATCCATTATATCTCTAAAACTTCGACTTTTTTCAGCTACTTTACAATAAGATGTTCATCTTTTTGTGTAGTGAAATAAACCTGCACGCCAGCGGCTTACATTATGTGTACTTGGATGTCGACATATTTCCATCGCCAACTCACCCTCTCTGACAGTGTTCAATATCGATCCGTGGTTTCATGACGAAATAAATCTAATGGTAAGCCCATCTTTTATAAATTGACAAACAGAATGTTTGGACGTAAATGACGCACATTACTCAATATGCACGATGTATTTTGTGTCCGAAAGTCCAAAATATAGTTGGTAATGGTATTTGATTTGTTAGCAAATGTCAGTTACATGTATAGTCCTGTCGAATAAAGACATTGTTATTTGCATGTACAAAAATTCATCTTTTTTTTTTCTTTCATTTTTTTGAACGGAAAGCGTACAGTACAACTAATATAACTGTACAAAATGAGTTTATGCAAATAATCCAAAGTCAATCGGATATCACCATTCTGTTTTTCTGTACATGCACGAAATACGTACATATCCCGATCAGAGGTGTTTCCCAGGAGGAAAAAAAAGTTGAACACAACATAAACTTCATACAATTTTACAAAACGGAGGACGACAGCTACTCTCTGAACGTTTACCACGCCTCCAAATCGACACCGGTGCCCCATTGTACACTGGCACGGGACGATATTTTCACAAAACATACCGTACGAGCACACTATACATACCTGGATGCATATGTAGAGATGGAAATCATAACATGAAAATTTTGGAAGTGTATTTTCCAAACGAGGAATTCTGTATCAAGATTATCATTTTGTTGGCGATAGTACTACCTTCATCGTTGTTTTGTGTTCATCCCAGCAACTGACATGGCTAAGGCATTATACACTTCGACTAGCTTTAGGTAAGCTTAAAGGTAACTTGAAATACCCTGTGTGTGCATTGTAATGACAAATTCTTCCTTGACGTTTGACTTTCGTTCACGTGGACAAGCAACTCGAACGTCAGACCGTTATACAAGATTACCGCTATACAAGTCAGATAGGTGTAATATGATCCTAGCTCCTCGGTACGGACAGCGCGCGATCTCCTTTCACCTTCGCCTACTCATTCGTTACTTAGCGGTGCGCTGTGCAAGTGCGTTCCTCGATGTCTCGACGTCTTTTCTTCTCATGAATAATACATATCGTCACTGTTATTATGATCAGCTTCACAAAACATAACCATTGGAAAATCAACAGCCTCTTTCACTAAATCGCTAGGCAACAAGGCGCTCGTAATCAAAAGCAATCAACCTGCGCATGTTAATGATGGCCGCCTATGTCAACTTTCCCACTATTTACATAACAATTGTATCCATAGCAATGACGTCAGACTAAATCCCAAAGGATAGGGAGAAGAGAGCTAGAGACACCCCGTTCGACATTTTCCCTGTCGGAGCATGCCTGTCACAGGGTTACACTGAAGTAACAGTGATCAACAAGGTGAAAGCTGACTGTGTGCAATGCATGAAATACTGCAGCTAAAAAGTTTTTCCAATAACCAATTTCTGTAACTAGTGGGCCTCTAGTATAAGCTTACAGTGTTGATAAAAAAAATGAAATGACCGAAGGGTTCTACTTCCATAATTATACTATGTGCCCACTTCAGCTACGAATTCATTCCAGGTATTACATGTAAAGCGCACTGGAATTAACTCCTAAGTTTTCCTAGGGCCCTTGAATTACATGATATGTTGCGCATCTCAGCTCCGATACTAGAATATCTACCGAAATATCAAAATGAGACAAAGAAAGTAAGTTAGTTCGGTATACCGTAATATTGCGTGTTGAAAAACCTAAAACTATTCTACAAGTGACACAAATAGTGGCTCTCTGCTTAATGTCTGATGTCAGTAAATTGTTTTGAATTGAAATATTTACGTGTAAAATCATACCGAAAAGTTGACTATTTTACATACATTTTAGATATAAAGATTTCGTGGTTTGAAAAGTCACAGATGAAAAAGTTTGAAAGTGTCTTTTTTCAACAGTCAAACGATATCGTGTACGTGTTTGTATCATTTCAAGTTATTTCACTTTCACATTTTCCATTCGTGTAATCATCGATAAAGCGTGAAAGAACGGAGTCAATATCGATCGTGTTGTCAATATTCACGTTTTTTTCTTACATTGCCCTTCCTTTTAGTCATGACAGTAGTAACCATATAGGTAGAAAGGGAGACAGATAGGTAGACATGTATGTATGCACACACATACACACACACATACATACATACACACACACATACATACATACATACATACATACATACATACATACATACATACATACATACATACATACACACACACACACACACACATACATACATACATACATACATACATACATACATACATACATACATACATACATACATACATACATACATACATACATACATACATACATACATACAATTCGGATTATAAGT